>NC_136979.1:15403152-15635652 GCF_032717465.1 Coenobita brevimanus | reverse complement strand
AGGTCAAAGGAGTATAGAAAAAATAAAATCGACCCTCCAATAACACTCCAATCTGACCCCTTGCCTAGGATTCTCGTCGGATAAAAAAGCTCCCTAACACCTCTTCCTCAGCGAATTATTTCTGGGTATGGCTGGTTATATATTTTTGTCGCAGTGGTAATAATACACTACAACCCCGTGCCTCGTATTCTTGTCGCTTAAGGAAGCTCCCTAACACCTCTTTCTTAGCGAATTATTTATGGCGGTTGATATGCACTATTTTTACAGAGTATGGCGGTACGGAAAAGATCTATTGATCACTGTCAAGGACTGTAAGGTGTAATAAACAATAAATTGCTTAGGAAAAGGTGTTAGGGAGAAAACATAACCCTTGAATCAGATACTGCATTTCGTTGTTATTCTTTGCTGCAATCAGGCGGTTTATTTGGATTAGGAAGAAGCTCTGTTATAGTTCTTTCGTCTTAACTTGGCCCAAAGTGTCGTCCTTTTGTATCTTATTTAACGCGCCTCAGTGGCAGAAAAAGACAGTGTCAGGCTCTATATTCTTTCTATAGCACTTCGTGACTATACTCTCTTTATTCTAACCTGGCCCATATATTCCCGTTTTTGTAGCTTATGTCACGTACCTCAGTGAAAGAAAAAGACAGTGCTAGACCTTTATATATTCTTCATAGCACTTCTTCGTGACTAGCATCAAATTCTAGTGTTAGTGTCTTGTACCAACACAGGATTCAAGAGGGCGGGCTACCAATTTTAGGCCAAGTTTGAGTGAAAATGGGACAGCGAAGAATTACATCGTCAGGTAGTTGCTCATCTGAAACGTGAACCTGGTGGACTGCAGGCTAAAGTTGCCCTTCTCCTTTCCACTCCATCCCTCCATCTCATCCTTGGTCTCCTTCTCTCATCCATCTCTTCACTCCAGCTCTCCATCTCATCATTGGTCTCCTTCTCTCATCCATCTCTCCACTCCGTCCCTCGATCACGCCTTTGGTGTCCTCCTCGTCCTCTTCTTCTGCACCTCAGTCACTCTTATGACACTCAGCTGAATAATACCTTCTGAGAGAGAGAGAGAGAGAGAGAGAGAGAGAGAGAGAGAGAGAGAGAGAGTACAATATAAAGGTAGAATCAAGGTGATACGTAATTAATATTCCACTAGAAACTCGTCTCGTGATATATGTTGTGGTGACGCTCAATCTGCTGGTGTGGGCGTGGGTGTGACTGTAGGAGTAAGCGATGAGTAAATTAAGTGGTGCAAGGCAGACACCGATAACAATAAACGAGCCGTCGCAGCAACACAGTAAGAATCGCCTGACGGAGTGAAAGGGAAGCGTTATATATGGACTACCTTGTACGATACTGGGGGTTGATCTGATCTGAAGGGGGGAATTCTGGTGTCGTTAGCAAGCTTACTAACACCTCTTCCTTACCGGTTTGTTGGTGATTCCGTTCCGTTACTATGCTCTTGTACGTTATTCATGCAATTTATGTCGGTATTGAAAATATATGTGAAACATGAGAGGATATTAATGGGTAATTCAGAAAACAGGTAACTAAAGAAAAGGTGTTAGGGAGCCTCCCTACCCAACCTGAGGACTGACCTAAGGTTGGAAAATAAATCGAGAAGGAAGAGGTGTTAGGAAGTCCTCTAATCCGTCAAGAACACGGGCTTGAGTGTTGACTAAAGCTACTGTAACTTCAGAATGGCGCTAAACACGTGAGGACGCTGAAGGGGTATGGGGTTGCAGAACTTGAACTGGATGTGAAGATCAACAGCCTCACTGACCCTCGCATCTGTACCCACGAGGCTTGCACGGATGAAGGTATATCTTTTTTCATCTGATGGAACTGGGCAAACTCTCACCCCTTGAAAACAGTTCCCGTTGAATTTTAGAGGACAGTTTTCTAAGGGCTTTGGAGATTTCACAACATTTCTTCCACAGCGATTAATGCTGCACATCCTTAGCATCCCCTTGCATGATGTAAACAATGTCAGTGTGAAAAATAAAGAAAAACGGTAAGGTGTAATGTGCAAAATAAATGGCCAAAAAAAGGTGCCTGAAGCCTCCTGATCTCCTTAGAATACGGGCTTTCATCTTACCTGCATCTAGTACAGTCGACATGAAAGGTATGGCACACCTGGGGTGCGATGGATGTGAAAATGAGCGAGTTTTGTAGGACACACATGAACTTATTAATCAAATGCCTATACAAATACAGCACCAAGAATGTGAACTTTTGTGCGATTTCAAGTCCCAATAATTACGTAGGATAATATTTGCACTTATAATCACAGGGTGCTCCATACATCACAGTGGTTCGTCCATGTTTCAAAATGACAAGTACGGTAAGGTGCGCGATACTTTTTTTGTTGACTGTACATCAACAACTGCTGTTTGCCCATTCTCCATGCTCTCCATCGGCCATCTCCACCGTCTTCTCCACTAATCTGGTCTCCTCATTCCCTTTGTCGCATTTAGAGTAGAGTCCCTCCATCTGCCACCTTATTGCTTCCATCTCTTACACTTCTTTTTTTCCTCTTGCATTTTTCCCAAAAATTTTACGGCACCCCCCTCCGTATACACACACACACACACACACACACACGCACACACACACACACACACACACACACACACACACACACACACACACACACACTTTAAAAGTCGAACAGACTTTCTTTCATAACTGCTGCATTATGTAGAAATTTTAATTCAACATCGAGGTCGCAAACTTTTCTTTCGATGGGAACTCTCAAGAAAAATGACGCTGTTATCCCTAAAGTAACTTAATCTCTTAATCTTTAGAAAGGATCAATTTATTATCAGAAATCTTTGTTTAGAAGTAAAAACAGTTTATTTATATCTTTGTTGCCCCCAAAAAACATTTTTTCAGTATTTTTCCGCCTATTATAATTGGTGGTTTTGGAAATTGATTGGTTCCTTTAATGTTAGGTGCGCCGGATATGGCATTTCCTCGTATGAATAATATGAGGTTTTGATTGTTGCCTCCTTCTTTGACTTTGCTTTTAATGAGAGGAATAGTAGAGAGTGGGGTTGGTACAGGTTGAACTGTATATCCTCCATTATCTGCGGCTATTGCTCATACACACACACACATACTGACAGACAGACAGACAGACAGACAGACAGACACACACACACACACACACACACACACACTGAAATAACCACAATTCTGCTAGTCCTTCTCCTTCTCCTCCTCCTCCTCCTTCTCCCCTTCCTCCTCCTCCTTCTCTTCCCCCTTTCCTCCTCTTCATCGTACTCCTCCTCCTCTTCCTACTACTACTACTACTACTACTACTACTTCTACTACTACTACTACTACTTCTTCTACTACTACTACTACTACTACTGCCATCTCCATCACCATTACCATCATTAGTACCACTCTTCTCCACCTGTAGAAACGGAATGGTGCAGTACCGCCATGTTGCTGGGCTTGGTGATCGGCTTCCTTATCGTCCTCAGCACCACTTGTTGTTTTGCCTGCCACCTCACCAAGACTCTGGCCAGTGAGTGTCTCGTAGTGTACCTTGTATCAGTGTGGTTGGTTAGTGCGGGCGATGGTTCATATAGGGAGGTAAGTTGCAGTGAGTGTTTTATTAGCCAAGCAGATCATTTTTTGTCTCTTCTCGTATCTTTGTACTCTCTCTCTCTCTCTCTCTCTCTCTCTCCCTCTCTCTCTCTTTCTTGTGAAAAGAAGGGTTATCTACTTTTTGAATCACTGCTATAGCATTCCAATAAATTAGTGCCTGTGTGTTCTTACCTAATTGTATCTTTACAGGAATGAGTCAAGCTCGTACTGTCCCGTGTCTTAAACCATATTTATCGTACCTATCCTTAAATTTGTGAATTGTTTTGGCACACACTATTTCATTCGGTAGTGCATTCCATTGATCAATTGCTCTGTTTGGGAAACTGAATTTCCTTACGTCTTTATCACCTCTCTTCTTATGCAGTTTTTTGCAGTGTCCTCTTGCTGATGCTTCTCCATATGTTAAGTAATCATTTATGTCTATTTTCTCCTTTCCTGATATGCATTTATATAGCATTATCATGTCACCTCTTTTCCTTCTCTCCTGTAGTGTTGGTAGATTCAGTTTATTTAGTCTTTCTTCGTAGCTTAGGTCCCTTAAGCTTGGTATCCATCTTGTAGCGGCCCTTTGAACTTTTTCAATCTTGTCTATGTGCTTTTTGAGATGAGGACTCCAGACTACTGATGCATATTCCAGGGTTGGTCTAATGAATGATGTTATTATCCTTCTTAGCATGTCTTCATTTATGTATGTGAATGCTATTCTCATTTTTGCAAGCAGTGTATACATGTTCCGTACCTTCTCGCTGATGTGGTCAGCCGGAGATAGTCTGTTATTGATAATCACACCTAGGTCTTTCTCTCTTTCTGATGTATATAGGGTTTTATTTCCTAACTTATAATCCCAATCAGGTCTTTTTCCACTTTTACCAAACTTGATTACATGACACTTGTCCACATTGAATTCCATTTGCCATGTACTACTCCATTCATGAAGATTATTTAATTCTTCTTGTAGCTCTTTACAGGAGTCTGTGTTAGTAATTCTCCTTTGTATTTTTGCATCATCTGCAAACATATTCAGATAGCTCTCATTTCCAGTGTTACTGTTTATATCATTTATATACACTAAAAACGTGATTGGTGCCAGCACTGAACCCTGTGGTACTCCACTAGTCACTTCTTTCCATGATGAGTAGTTTCCTCTTAGTACTGTCCTCATTTCTCTTTTTATGAGAAAGTCTTGCATCCAACAAAACAGTTTGCCTCGAATTCCTCCTTGATGGTACAGTTTCCATAAAAGTCTTTGGTGTGGTACTGTGTCAAAAGCTTTCTTGAAATCTAAATAGATACTGTCCACCCATCCTTCCCTTTCCTGTATTGTGTTTGTTACTCTGTCATAGTAGCTTAACAGATTAGTAACACATGATTTTCCTTTTCTGAAACCAAACTGTCTTTCTGTTATCATACTGTGTTCTTCTAGATGATTTACCCAAGCTTTTCTTATAAGTTTTTCTAATACCTTGCTTACAACACTGGTCAGTGATACTGGTCGGTAGTTGAGTGGATTTTGTTTATTTCCTTTCTTGAATAAGGGGACAATATTTGCTTTTTTCCAAATATCTGGTAGTTTGCCTTGACTCAAGGATTTCTTGAAAATTAATAATAATGGTTTACATAACTCCTTTGCACATTCTCGTAATACCCAACATGAAATTTCATCAGGACCACTTGCTTTTCCTCTGTCTAATCTACTTAACTCCTCCTGTATTACTTTTTCTGCTATTTGTATATCTGGTAGTATGTGTGGACATGCGTGTTCCACATAGTCCCTCTCAAAATTTTTTTCTTCTGTAAAAACTAATTGGAAATTCTTATTTAGTGCTTCACAAATATCTTTCTCTTGTGTATAAGTGATTCCCTCGTCCGTAATGGATTGTATTATATCTTTTACTTTAGTTTTGCTTCTGATATAGCTGTAAAACAGCTTTGGTTGATCACTACTTTCATTTATTATATCCTCCTCAAACTGTTTTTGGGCTTCCCTCCTTATTCTTGTATAGTCGTTTCTTGCCTGTTTGTAATTATTGTACGCCCTTTCACTATTGTGTCTTCTGTATCTATTCCACAACAAATCTCTTCTTTCTTTTGATTTTTTACATTCTGTATTGAACCATTTCTGTATTTTCTTATCTGCTTCTTTGTGCTGTGGGATGTACTTCTGGACTCCTATTTCATAAAATTCACAAAATTTTTTATATACAGCATTTAAATCTTGTCCTCTAAGCTCATTTTCCCAATCGACTTCTAAGAAATACTTCTTTAGGTCTTGATAATTTCCCTTTTTATAGTTTAGGCTCTTTTTGTAACTATCATTGCTGTTTACTATGTCATATGCTATCCTGAAGTTATAGTTTAGTACTGCATGATCGCTTTTGCCGAGTGGAGGGTGATATATTAAACCGTCAATATCATTTTCTTGCCTTGTAAATATTAGATCTAGCACTGAAGGTACATCAAGTCCTCTTTTTCTGGTGGTTTCCCTCACATGTTGCGTTAAGAAAAACTCTTGTACGAGATCCAGGAGCTTTTGGTCCCAACAGCTTTCTTGGCTATTTATATCTAGAGTATTCCAATTTATATTTGTATTGAAGTCCCCAGTTAGTATAATTCTGTCCGATTTCTCTTCCATTTTATGTAGCAATGATCTTACACTCTGAATTGTACTCTCTGCCAGGTCCTCATATTCGTCTCTTTCCCATGTGTTTGATCTGGGTGGCATGTACAAATTTGCTAGAATTACTTTACCTTCAGATGTGTCGATCTCTACTGCAATCAGTTCTACTTGTGATGGTATATCTAGTTTTATTTCCTTGACTTTTAGATTTTTCTTAGTTAATATTATAATTCCTCCTCCTTTTTTTAAATATCTGTCTCCTCTCCATATATTGTATTCCTCTAAGTTTAGTATGTCATTTGATATCCTTGGTATTAATTTTGTTTCAGTTAGGCATATTATTTGTGGTTCATTTTCTCTGACATAATCATTCATCTCGAGTAATTTAGATACCATTCCATCCACATTTGAGTACATCAACTTTATCATCTTGTTTATATACTTCTCCTGACATGGTTCTACTACCTTCCTCCTTTTTCTTCCATCCTGTTTGTGTACCACTTTCGTACCTGCAATCCTATTACTTTGTAAAAAAATTTCTTCTTGTTCTCTTCTGATCTTCCCTCATTTTTTGTTTTTGCTTCCTCCCTTTTCTCTTTCAGTAATTCCATTTCCTCTTGTGTTAGACATCTTTTTATCCATACATTTTTGAACTCCTCTTTTTCCTTAAGATTCTTTGCATTTTTTAGTATCTCTTCCACAGTGTTTACACTCTGGAAAGTCACCTTTAGAGGTCTTGTCTTGCTTTTCTCGTATTTCCCTAACCTTTTGTGTTCTTCTATGTCTTTACTACAGATTTCCTCTGATACTTCTTTCAGTAAGCTCATTACATTTGCCATCTCCTTTTTGTCTCTTGTGATCTTGTTTTTAACTTCATCCTCTTCTATACCAGTGATTACTATTGATTTGTTTATCTCTACTGAATCTCTGACTAACTTTGGATTGTTTTGGATTATTCTTTTCACCTCCTTTTTAATGCTTTTTTCCTCCACCCTTGTTTCTAAGTCTTTCATTACTTTCACCATTTCTGCATACGTGGTTTCTACATCATTTTTGTAGCTTTGCACAGCTTCATTTACTTGTGTTATCTTCTCAATATCACTGTTCTGGTCAATAAGACTGCTAACTTGCCCAATAGTCTCTGTGTCATTTTTGAACTCTTCCATAACACTCTCGTGATTGACTACTGTACTTGCCATTTCACTAATTTTCTTCCAAAGTGTGTGTGTGTGTGTGTGTGTGTGTGTGTGTGTGTGTCCATTACTTACATGTATGTATGTGTAGGCGATGTATTTGTACGTGTCTGCAAATTGTACTCACTTCAGCACATTATCCCCTCAGACAACAAGAAGCGAGAGGTAGACATGGAGATGAGTTACACTCCTGACCTGCCCGCCAGCCTTGTTCATTACACGCCCCTTCCCGCCGAAGCCCGCCCAAAACACAAGAGACAGCCCGACGACCCAGCCCGACGCAGGAAAGGCTCACGCTGCCCATCCCCTCAGCTCACATCCGTCACGATGCACAAAGCACCGACCAACGAGGCCAAGGAAATTCTGAGCCCCGACCATGCCAAAGTCAAGAAGGGTCATGGTAAGAAGAGAGACCACAAAAAAGACCAAAGTGAGCTTCATTCTTCCTTTGCAAGACCTCCGGCTGGTCTGTCCACGTCCAAATCAAGACCGAAGGCCCGTTCAAGTCCTTCAGTTGATCCGTCCACATCCAAATCGTCGAGACCGAAAGCCCATCCGGACCAGCTCGTACCAGTACCAGAGCAGACCCAGAGCTGCAAGGGACAGGTGGCGAAACTGACTGAGGAGATGAAGGAAGAACTGACTGAGGAGATGAAGGAAGAACTGACTGAGGAGATGAAGGAAGAACTGACTGAGGAGATGAAGGAGGAACTGACTGAGGAGATGAAGGAGGAACTGACTGAGGAGATGAAGGAGGAACTGACTGAGGAGATGAAGGAGGAACTGACTGAGAAGGTGAAGGAGGAACTGACTGAGATGGAGAAGGAACTGACTGAGGAGATGAAGGAAGAACTGACTGAGGAGATGAAGGAGGAACTGACTGAGGAGATGAAGGAGGAACTGACTGAGGAGATGAAGGAGGAACTGACTGAGGAGATGAAGGAAGAACTGACTGAGATGGAGAAGGAACTGACTGAGGAGATGAAGGAGGAACTGACTGAGGAGATGAAGGAGGAACTGACTGAGAAGGTGAAGGAGGAACTGACTGAGAAGGTGAAGGAGGAACTCCGAGGAGATGGAGAAGGAACTGACTAAGGAGATGAAGGAAGAACTTACTAAGGAGATGAAGGAGGGTCTGAGCTGGAAGGACAAGTAGGGTAGGGAGGAGAATGGTGAGCCTTGGGAGAAAAAGGTGTAAGGAAGGAGGGAAGAGGGGAATGGGAGAGAAGAGTGAAGAGAGAGGAAAAGAGGGAATGGAAGAAAAGGGTGAAGGAGAGAAAGAGAGGAAGAGTAAATGGAGAGAACTGGAATGGATGGGAAAGGAGGCTATGGAGGATAGATAGATAGATTAATGGATGGATGGATGGATAGATAGACTGAGACTTACAGCTGCATAAATACTTAAATCACACACACACACACACACACACACACACACACACACACACACACACCATGCAGCCCCAATGAGAGAGAGAGAGAGAGAGAGAGAGAGAGTTTTTTTCAGGGTTCGCTCGTCAGTCACCGGCATGGCTCTACCACATACATACTGAAAGAGCAACTTCATCATGGAATTATTTTAATAATTACTTTTGTGACGTGCTGCAGTGAATATCAATTATTATTATTATTTTTTTTTTAGAAGGAAAAAGGAACCAAAGGCCACAAGCCCCGAAGATTGTTCCCTCAAATGAAACATAACAACAAAATAAGAGTCAAATGATGGATGAATGTTCCAGTGTTACAGGGTATGCGATAGGTTGTTTCTCTTGCTTTTTTTTTTTTCATTAACAATATTGTGATTTAAGATGATGATGATGATGATGATGATGATGATGATGATGATGATGAAGGTGATACATGAACATGAAGATAATAACAATAAAGATGGTGATGATGATTATGGTGATTATGATGATGGTAATGAAGGTGAACACGAATATGATAATAATAATGATGACGATGACTGATGATGATGATGATCAGGGTTATGATGAAAATAATGATAATGATGATGATGATGATATGGTGAATATGACGATGAAAATGACGCTGATGATGATGAAGATGGTGATGGTGGTGATGATGATGATGATAATAATGATGATGATGATGATTATGATAATGATGATGATGATGATGATGATGAAGGTGAATATTAAGGTAATGATAATGATGATGATGATGATGGTTAAATAATGAAAATTATATTAATAATGACGATGATGATGTTGATGGTGATGATGATGATGAATGTCATATGATGATAATAATAATGAAAATGATGATAATGAAGATGAAAAGAATGATGATGATGATGATGATGATGATGATGATGATGATGTTGATGATGATGATGTTGATGATGATGATGATGATGAATGTCATAAGATGAAGATAATAATGATGATAATGAAGATGGTATATGAAGATGAAAAGAATGATAATGATGATGATGATGAAGTTACTTGTGATGGAAACACACACACACAGGCAATGGTGTTTCTACTGATCACTCAGTTCAATCCATTTCACCACAAGTTTTCGAAATGAGACACCATAAAAGAAATATTGATAGTTACGATCTGCTTATGCGGCAAAAACACGTCTTTATGAAATACATCCGCATTTATAATCTGAATAAGCTTCAGCTCTACAAAGAACTAATTAGTATCTCCTATAATGTAATACCTTTTTTTTTTTTTCATTGCCACAAACACATTCAAAATTGTAGATGATCCATTGTGACAAGTGGAGAGGTTGGGTGGGTTAAACTTGAGGTCTTTATTTCCTCTAACGTTCCGGGCAACACCGAGTCAGTCTTCAGAGACTTTTAACAGTTTTATCATTTACTGTTCAGCCTCACTGAAGACAGGTGCTGTGTAGCCCGAAATGTTAAGGAAAATAAAGATGTCAAACTCCAACCTGTGTGGCTCTCTTTCTTACCCAACCTTTATACACACGTTCATTTTTGTTTTTCAAGGGCCATATGCCAGATGATTTGCGCTTGTCGATCGTTTAGTATTTTCCTTGCCCCAGATGCCAAGCTGGATATGTGGGTAGGTCTATGCACGCACTTAAAACTCGGGTCGACGAGGATTTATGCCAGTCTGCCAGGATGGCCCTTTTTCTGCACAGTCCACCTCATAATACCAGTACGAAAACACCCTAAGTCCTGTTGAATTAAACTAGGAACCATTTTAGTTCATTCGACTGCTGCTGTAATGACACATAGAGGGTTAGAGTCTCTTTATATCAAGAATAGTATTTATTTAGTTATTCTTATTTCCAGGGCGCCAGCACATGTTACTATAAATAATTAGTCACTAAAATAAAACCATCTGTTTTGACACAGCGACAGAAAGCATAAGCGTCACCATAACATCAGTGCATATATTTTGTAGTTTGAGCACACCAGTTACTTAGAAATTAAAGATTGCACCTAAAATGACACCTAAAAATGAAAGATAAAGTGCGTAACTGTGAAAGATGAAAGTGTGTAACTGAATTCATTTTGTATCCCAGGGTCACTGAGAAAAATTACCAGTGATCTGTTGTTTAAGAATAAAATGTGCGATATTATGGTGTGTGTGTGTGTGTGTGTGTGTGTGTGTGTGTGTGTGTGTGTGTGTGTGTGTGTGTGTGTGTGTGTGTGTGTGTGTGTGTGTGTGTGTGTGTGTGTGTGTGTGTGTGTGTGTGTCATTTTAGTGTAACCTGACTATAAAAATATCCTTATAGTGTTTAATGGTATTTTTTCGTTTTAAATACCGTATACATGTGCTGTACATCCACATGAGAGAGAGAGAGAGAGAGAGAGAGAGAGAGAGAGAGAGAGAGAGAGAGAGAGAGAGAGAGAGAGAGAGAGAGAGAGAGAGAGAGAGAGAGAGAGAGAGAGAGAGAATATTCATGTTTGAATCAGACAGTCATATTCAACTTGACCTCTTGAGCCGACGGACATTTTTTCTTTACTATCTATCAATCTGTCTATCAGTCAGTCAATTGACCAGTCAGTCAATCAGTCTATATATGTATGTATGTATGTATCTATAGCCAGATGCCTTAATCCCGCAAGTGGTGGCTACAAACACATCGCCTCCACGCATTTTTTGTTTCAACTTAGGAGACGTCCCAGTTTAAAAAGTACTGAAGGCTATATCTAACCCCTCCCCCACTCAACAGGAAGCCAGAATGAATGAAGAACAAGCCACAGGAATGAAGAGACTAATTCTTAAGCAGGTAGAGCTGTTCACATCTGTAGTTCACTGATAGCAGTAAATTTGTACACACACACACCGAACACAGAACACAAACCTTACCTCTCGTCGTCCAGCAGGGGAATAATTATAAAGTTCGACAAGTATTTCATTGCGTCTGCATCAGTAGGCCTTGTTCGTCACTTCTCCCCATTCCCTCATTGACTCACAACATCAGAGAGTAGAGAGTCAAACCAAACCCCTCTCAGCTTAGGAATATTAGAGAGATTTATCAATGGGCAGAATTTCATACAACCCTTCCTTAGTTTATGAATCAAGAGAATAGGCCTATCATCTACTGGCAGAGAATCGTGCCAATCTCAATTTAGGAGCATCAAAGTGAGAGTCATCTATGGTCAGAGAATTATACCAAGCTTCTCTAAGCTTAGGAATATCAACGATAATATCATCTACTGTACTTTCAGAGAATTACACCAAGTCTCTCTCAGCTTGAGAATATCAAGGACAGAATCATCTAAGGTTGGAGAATTATGCCAAAACTTCTCTCAGCTTAGGAATATCACATACAGAATCATCTATGTGTAATGAATCATGTGAGATCTCTCTGAGCATAAGAATATCATGGAAAGCATCATCTACTGTCAGAGAAACATATCAAGCTACTCTCATCTTGCGAATATCAAACAGAACTGACCTATATTTGTAAAATCATACCATCACCCTCTCAGGAATATTAGCCAGCAGAGAGAAATTGAAAAGCAAGAGGGAGAAAACATTAGACGAACTTTTATTCCGGATTAAGGAGTGCAGACATACTGATTGCGTCTGTCTGTCTGTTCGTCCGTCTGTCCGTTCGCCTGTTTTCGTCTATCTGTCTATTGTTTTATGCGTCTCTCTCTCTCTCTCTCTCTCTCTCTCTCTCTCTCTCTCTCTCAAGTAGGGAGAAACGAAAGTGCTTTACTTCGTCTTCTTTATTATTTCATACATTCAGTCAACAAAGGGAGGATCTCTCTCTCTCTCTCTCTCTCTCTCTCTCTCTCTCTCTCTCTCTCTCTCTCTCTCTCAAGTAGGGAGAAACGAAAGTCCTTTACTTCGTCTTCTTTAGTATTTCATACATTCAGTCAACATAGGGAGGATCTCTGCTATACTCTTTGCACTTTCACTTGGCCTAAAATTACCATCTCTTCATCTTGAATGCTGGGTTGTAACAATAGATTTTCACTAAAATATGGTGCTAGTCACGATGAAGTGCTAAGAAAAAGATGTAGGGCCGTAGTGCTGTCTTTTTCTGCCTCTGAGCTAATGCAAGATATTAACATTAAAAAATAATGCTAGTCATGAACAAGTGCTATGGAAAAGATTTAGAGCAGCAGTATTGTCTAGCAATGAGCTGTAGCATATAATTAACACTAGAATATGATGCTAGTCTCGAAGAAATGCGTGCAAAGGAGGCAGAGTCATATTATTGCCGGGCAGCTTACCACCCAGCCATTCCAGTGCCACCACATGAAGGCATCCCTCTCCAACACAGTAAGAAGGGTAATATGCAATATATATAACAATGGACTGAAGGAACTAAAATCATGGCCTCTGTACTGCATGACACCCTGTACTGAACACTTATTTATTTATTTATTTGATTTTTTGGTTAACGTTCATCATACAGTGAGTTGATAGACATACTGCTGGCAGGTGGTGTGTTGTTAGCTGACGGCCCCGTGTCCGTCATATTTTCATAAAAGCTGTTACTTGAGCTGCTCCTGCTAGACTCAAATTTCGACTCACTGTTCCTGAAGACATTAAATAAGTTATCTGTAGAAGTAGAAGTTAACTTTTCTTGAACACCCTTCCGTGTTTCATGAGATGCGTTTTCTGCGGAACTGAACGACGCCTCCTCCTAACTGTTGCACTTGTTGATATGCGTGCCACTTTGCATTCGTAGACAGCCTTTTGGGTTGCTAGATGTGTTCTCTGCGAAACTAAGAGACGTATCCTGCTGTCGGTTCTGCGTATTGCTTGGTACGTTTCCCAAAGAGCTGAAAGATGTCTCCTGTTGACTGCTGTACACAGTGACACGCGTGTCATTTGTGTTTCTTTGCGTCATCTGTTGATTTCCTTGTGGGTGGTTGGATGTGTTGGATGTGTGGATATACCATGTCGCCTGTTGCCTTGTTTGTTGGAGGTGAGGATATACCATGTCGCCTGTCGATTGCCTTGTGTGTTGGAGGTGAGGATTTTTTTATGTGTCCGACTCTGGGCATAGGCTTCACAGCCTGCTCCCAAGACCCAGTAGTCCTCCTACATACCATACACCTCTACATGTCACCACTTCGGCGCTAACACCCACCGTCCATATTGAATACATGCTAGGGCTGTCTCATACAGGACTGGTGTATTGGTATTAGCGGGGGTACTTTTACGACATATCGGCGGGCCTTCCGGTAAATCGGTAAGTCTGTTTTTATTAAATTTAAATCCTTAAACTGTTCCCTGCCCCAGCGGGGATTTGAACCTGGGTCCGGTTGGACTGCAAGCCACCTCTCTACCGACTGAGCTACCACCTTCCTCATTATATACGATGTCGCCTGTCGATTGCCGTGTGTGTTGAAGGTGTGGATATACCATGTCACCTGTCAATTGCCTTGTGTGTCGGATGTGTGGATATACTATGTCGCCTGTCGATTGTCTTGTGTGTTGAAGGTGTGGATATACGATGTTGCCTGTCGATTGTCTTGTGTGTTGAAGGCGTGGATATACGATGTCGCCTGTCAATTGCTTTGTGTGTTGGAGGTGTGGATATACGATGTCGCCTGTCGATTGTCTTGGGTGTCGGAGGTTAGGATATACGATGTCGCCCGGTTCATTATGCGTTGACCTCTTCCCACGGCTCCAACAACAGCTCTGTGCTAGCGTAATGATGACGATGATAATTACAGCCCCCGTGAGCGCTGCCACAACCATCCACACCAGAAGCACACCAGCTGTGGGGGTGAGGAGTCTTCAGTTATGGGGTCGTATTGTGAGTGGTTTGGGAGTTTACCTAACACTTTTCCTGAGCTATTTATCCTGCTTGTTACACGTAAATATTTTCTTGTATGTCAGTTATTGATGCTAAACGAAGTAGCCTAACTAACATACTAGACAATGTTAATGTGCAAAATAAATCGTTAGGGAAGAGGTGCCACGGAGCTTCTTTAGTTTTACTTGTATTATTTTCTAGTTTTTCTTCTAATCAAACTTGCCAATACGTACAGGGTGGTCCATATATAACGCTCCTCTTCCAATCTATTAATTTCTCGTGTGTTGCGGGGACGGTTCAGTCAGCATTATCAGTGTCTATCCTGCATCGTTCATTCATTTCCTTCTCCCACACCCACACCCACGCCCACACCAGCAGACTGAACCTTCCCTGGAACTCATAATTTCTCGGCAGGTGAGTTTCCACTGCAGTGCTCTTTGCAGACCAACCTATTCAGTCTCTTTTTGCTGACTCGTGTATTTCTTTCTTGTATTGTGTTTTTGCAAGAAATGTCGTCTGTCTAACCATCTTCCTTGCTGACCCTCCTTCTTCCTGAAGTCTCGTGCGTGTTGCAAGATGCTCTCTCACTGATACTGCAACATCCATTCTTCTGTTCAGTCTGATGCTTGTTGAAAAATCGACATGCTTTCCATCTTACACCAAGGAATATTTACATGTGGATTCTGTTGCTTCTTGTTTTTACCTTCTTCCTGCATCCACTGGTCCTGCAATATCCGTTCTTGTGTTAATTCTTAGTTTGTTGAAAAATTATGATGTCTTGCGCGATACACAGTCACTCTTCTGCTTGTTCAATCTCTCGTGTGTCATATCTGGGTCTCCTGCATGTTCAGTGGTGGGTTTTCGTTGATGTGGCAGGACTCATCTTCCTTTTTAATGACTCGCGTTTCGTAAACTGGACCGTGCATGAGAATAAAAGAATCCGTTGACTTTTCCTCTACAGGTTTTCTCCTCCCAAGACTAAGGATGGTTCCAACAATGTCAGCGATTATCAGAGGCAGAATCACCAGTGCTACGGAAACCCACGTCACGTGGACACCAGCTGAGGATGAGTAAAATTATGTACCTTCAACTTCTTATTAGGTTGGGTTGGTTTGTTAGTCAGTCTGGTTAATTTAATGATAAAAACATCGTGTAAAGAAAAAATAAGCGTTTAATATTTTTATCATTTTAAAAGACTTCATCACTTCTCCGGGGATGGTTAATTTACGACGAGACGAAAACAAAGATGAGATACTGTATCCACTTCCATTTTATTTCTCAATATTTCTACCAAGCTGTTTATCAGATATGGTGCATGATACTTTTATAATTAGTTTGATTAGTACGTGAAATAATTCCTACAGTAAAGAATGGCCGAGTACTATCTAAATAGGCGACTGGTGCACAGACAGTTGGTTTGAATTACGAAGTCTCATGTTTGCGTTCGGTGAGCTTTTACAAGTCCGCACTATTTTGTTTTGGTTTGGCAATATATTTTTCTGGTGTATTTTGGTGTGATCTGAACGAATTTGGCTTTTATTTTTGGTGTTCATGATTGGTTTTCAAATTAACCCCCCCGCCCCGTGTCTTGGGGGGTGGGATTTCAGGGTTCTGGGTGAGAAGAATGGCAAAAACAAGCATTTGGGGCACAAATATAGTCAAAATCGGTATGACCAGCTAAGGCGTATTCGTAGGGTTATTACTGACCGAATGAACTCCTTTGAAGCTACGTCTGACACCGAATTTTTCCTGCGGCACATCCAGATCCTGTATGCATACTCCTAAACAGAGTATTTAAGAACAAATGCCAGTCTTTCATAAGTGAAGAGGTAAGACTTGCGATCACTAATAGATTATATCGTGTGAATCTCAGAAACTGTCATATGTATTGTTTTTATTTCAAGATTTTGAATTTTAAAATTAATCAGTGTTACCAACTCTTTGCTACGCCTACCCACACGAAGGCGTGCGCTCTCCCGCTTTCAAGATTACCACTGACGCTGAAGGTGTGAGCTTGCACATCGAGTGGGGTGCGGGAAGGGTAACCCCTGCCCTCAATTTCAAGACTACGGGCATTAGTCTTTTCAGTCTGTCTTCATATGACAGGTTCCGGACGTCATGCATCATTTCTGTCATTCTTCTCTGTACATTTTCTAACGAATTAATATCCATTCTTTAGTAAAGGAACCAAAATTGTACTGCGTAGTCTATATGTGGCCTTACTAATGCTAGATAAAGCTGCAGTATTACTTTTGATGATCTATTGCTCACGCTTCTCGAAATAAATCCTAAGACCCTATTTGCTTTATTTCTCGCATTAATACACTGTTGCCTTGGTTTGAGGTCGTTACTAACCATAACTCCTAGATCTCTCGCATTCCGATTTGCTAATTTCTTTGTTATCTAAGCTGTATTTAGTGTCTCCAATGGTCTTGCCTTCGTTATGTACTTTACATTTTCCAACGTTAAATTCTATTTGCCAAGTTTTAGACCATTTGGACAATGTATCGAGGTCTTTTTGTAAGTTATGGCAATCGTCAGTCGAGTTAATGATACGCCCCATTTTTGTATCGTCGGCAAATTTGCTGAAACTCCTATTGACTCATAAGTCTAGATCATTTATATATATAAATAATAAGGGACCGAGTACTGAACCCTGTGGTACACCGCTAGTTACTAATCCCAAGTCCGACTTAGTTCCATTTATTAATACTCTCTGCTTTCGTCCTTTCAGCCAGGATTCTATCCATTTTAAGATATCGTCGTCTATACCGTGTGCTCGAACCTTTCTAACTAATCTTTCGTGTGGGACCCTATCAAAAGCTTTACTAAAGTCCAGATAAATAACATCGTAAGCTTTATCGCTATCTACTGCCTCATAGACCTCCGAGTAGAATGACAAGTTTGTGAGGCAGGATGGTCCTTTCCTGAATCCGTGCTGACTTTTGTTTATAAGATTAAATCTTTCTAAGTGTTCTCTAATCTTATTTGCCAAAATTGACTCTAACATTTCTCCTACTATTGACGTTAGACTTATCGGACGATAATTCGACGCAGCTGATTTATCACCCTTTTTAAAGATGGGCACTACGTTTGCGATCTTCCACCCATCTGGAACTTCTCCTGAAATTAAAGAGTCATTAAATAACGTTAAAAGTGGCTGACATAATTCTTCTTTGGTTTCTTTTATAATTTTTGCATATATATCGTCCGGACCTGGCGATTTTTGAGGTTTTAACTTATTGATTTCTTTCAATACGTCCTCCTTACTAACGGTTATTTTACTAATAATATTTTCCGTATTCTCATCGTAAATATTTGCTGCTTGAGGGACCAGGTCTAGATTTTCCTTGGTAAATACTGATATGAAATAATTATTTAGGATGGAGCACATTTCTTTATCTTCACTGGTAATGTCACCTGATTCTGTTCTGAGTGGTCCTATCCTATCTTTATTTTTCGTACGATACATTTGATAAAAATCCTAGGGGTTTCCTTTTGATTCACTAGCAACCTTAATTTCATAATTTCTCTTTGCTTTTCTTATCTCCCTCTTTACTTCCCTTTTTAAAATCGTGTACCGGTTACGTAAGTGTTCCTCTCCACGTTTTATTTTTCTATATATTCCTTTCCTTTGGCCTATGAGAGATTTTAATCTGTTGTTTAAGTATCTTGGTTCTGAATTATTCGTTCTAAACGGTTTTGAAGGGATATATCTATTTTGGCCTCCGTGTATTATATTTACTAACTCGTTATACTTCTCACTGGTCGAACGTCTGCTTGGTATTGGACCTGAGTTAATCCTCGTCGCCTGGACTACACTCCCACCCACCATTTCACCCTCCACAGACACCTGGCACACATTCCCACCTGTTTCCTGCCCCTCACGTATGACCTGGGATTCCCTACTGACCTGGCATTCCCTCAAATAGTTAATCTCCCTGTGGAATACCGTTCGAAAATAAGTTCTTAAGCCATTGAAATGTCCTAGACGAGAATTATGAACGGTGGAGGTATTTTCAGTGGAACAGACATCCCAAATAAATTTGATCTTAATTTCTTCATGATCGCTATTACCAAGTCGTCCACCAACCTCTATATCACTAATCATATTTTCATTATTAGCTAAACCCAAATCTAGTATATTATTACCTCTGGTGGGGTCCCTGATATACTGATAAAGGAAATTATCCTGTACTACCTCTAGAAATTCCTCTGACTCTGCATCTCCTGTCTGATTTCTCCAATCTATCCTTGGCAGATTAAGGTCTCCTACAATTATTACTAAGCTGGACTGTGATGCTTTCCTAATTTCCTCCCAGAGGTATTTACTATCTGCTCTACTTAATTTAGGAGATCTGTAAATTGCTTCTAAGACTAATTTCTCCCTATTGTTACTAATTTCAACTCAGACACTTTCTGTGTCCCTATTTACTTTAATGTCTGCTTTATTGTAACAGTTTAATGAATCCTTTACATAAATAGCTACCCCTCCCCCCTTTCTTCCCTGACTGTTTGACACAAAAATATTATAGCCTTTTATCTGATATTCTCCTAAAAATTCTCGAGTGTGTGTATTCATCCAAGTTTCACTAATAACGGCAATGTCTATTTTCTCTGTACAAATTAAAGCCCTCAATTCATCCATTTTATTACGTAAACTCCGGCTGTTTGTGTAGTACACTTTCAGATTATTAAGAGTAGTTATGCCTTTACCTTGGGATTTACTGTTTTTTTATTTCATTACTAACTGGGAAACTCTTTACTTTACTAATATAACAATTTTTTGTACTATCGCTTATCGCCCTTCTATCATCGCTTGTTCTATCATCTATCATTGCCTGCTCAATTTGAGGTGCCTGAGTGGATGTACCTACACTAATGGTTGAACTTTTGTTCTTAATTTTGCAAGTCTTGATGCATCTATCCAAACATGGTAATAATGATTTCTGAGTGTAGTTGCTGCAACTTCCTGTACACCTACTTCTCAACCTCGAAAAAATCCCTCCAACTCTCTATCTATCATTCCAGCTAAAACAGTAACTCCCTGCCTGCTAAGATGAGTCCCATCCCAACAATACAAGGCACTCCATCCATAAAACCCGGTCCCAGCTGTATATGAAAGGTATTGCATTATCTTTGCAATACCTTTCAAGGTGGCAATTAAAACCTATTGCCCTGTTCAACCACTCCCTTCCAACCAGCCACCTGGGTAAAACACCGAGCACTACAGGGGTTCCTCCTCTCTCCCTAACCATTTCTAACATCAACTTGTACCTTTGCCACAGTACCTCACTCTTACGGCTACTGATATCATTGCCTCCTACACTGAGGCACGCAGTGGGTTTGTCACCACTATCCTTCACGATATTTGAAATTTTTTCTATCACATTAGCCACCCTGGCCCCTGGAAGACACACATGTTTAGTGAGTGGAGTATACATGGCTCTGTTAAGATATCTCACCTGTGAGTCTCCAACAACAGGAACATTTTTCTTACCTTTCTTGTTCTGATTATACTTACCTGTACTGGAAGGTCTCTCATCGTCCTTCTCCTCTACTTCCCTCTCTGCCTTCCCTTCACATTCGTCCCATAGTGCGACGAGGGCATTAGTGGTCTTAAGTTCCGTTTGCTTCTTAAGAGTGAACTTCGTTGTACCCTTGTGTCAGTCTTTTTCTCTTTCTCCTTGAACATCTCCTCCAACAATTCCCTCATTTGTGACTTCTCCTGCCCGAGAATTTGTACCTCTCGCTTCAGTTCGAGAAGTTCCTCTTTTAATTCAAGGTAGTCCTTTTCAATACCTGCAGTGGAGACACAGCTTTCTGCCGAGGAAGCCGTTACTCATAAATTCACACAAGGTAGCACAGCACTATCACGGGTCACTACAAGACACTGGCACAACACTTTCACGGATCACTTGCACAGCACTATCACAGGTCACTGCAACACACTAGCACAACACTATCAGGTCACTAGCACGTCTGAGCAGACTGACATCACGAGAACGACCTTTTATGGTTTCAAACTGGACAGATTCTGTTTTAGTAAGGAAATAGGTAGGAACTGGTTTGGCAATAGAGTAGTAGACGAATGGAATAAGCTACCTAGGAATGTAGTTGCTACCCTTCCAATGAGAGTTTCAAGCCTAGGCTAGATAAGCATATGATAAATAAGACGGGTATAAAAAAAAAATCTCATACCTATAGTACCTATAGTACTAATTCATTCTTTTTCCTTCTCAGACTACGCTATCATAGTCTCTTTTTCTCCTTCCACACTGTCCTATAAAATGTCCACGTCAGTTTTTCTATACTGTGTGGTGTTCCTTCCGACTTTTTCCTGCCGGCTTCGGCTGAAAGGTTTGGAGGGCGGGGGAGAGCCTTCTTCTTTGCGATCCTTATATCAGTCTATACCTCATACCAATTAATCTGGCCAGGCATGTATGGCAACACTGTTCCCGTCGAGATTCTGATTGGCTGGAGGTGTTTGTTCGATTTCATTGTTGCTTAAACCTATACTCTCTTTATTGTCAGATGTGATAACTTGAGTTTGTCGACATTACAATCATCAAAAGCAATAAGAAATCTGTTATATACTTAACAACAATGATATTTGCGTAGGAAGATAGAAATGAGTCAACAAAGTATTATAATAGTCCAAGTCAAGGTCAGCATTCGAACAATTCTTTTAAATCTCCGACACTCGATAACGTAATAGAAAATGCTTGGGGTTTCATTTACTCAGGACTTTATCTTGGAAAGATCATATTACATCTCTTGTAAAATCTGCTTCCAAGAGATTGGGTGTGTTAAGCCGACTCCGCTCTTTCTTTACCCCTGCACAATTGTTGACTCTATACAGAGGTTTTATCCGCCCCTGTGTGGAGTACAACTCTCATGTGTGGGGAGGCTCCCCACATACAGCTCTTCTCAATAGGGTGGAGTCAAAGGCTTTTCGTCTCATTAACTCTCCTCCTCTTACTGACTCCCTTCAACCTCTGTCTCTTCGCCGCACTGTTGCATCTTTATCTCCTTTCTATCGCTACTTTAATGGTCACTGCTCCTCTGAACTGTCTGCTTGCATTCCTCCACCTCTACGACGGGCGCGTAGCACCCGTCTGGCAGCAAACTCTCATCCCTTTTCTGTCCAACTCTCTAATGCAAGAGTTAACCGTTACTCCCAGTCTTTCATTTATGCAACAGGTCAGCTCTGGAACTGTCTCCCTCTATCTGTATTTCCTGCTGCCTATGATCTCCAGTCTTTCAAACGCAGTGTGTCCAGGCATCTCAAAATGATCGGATCTTGAATTGGCTCTCTATTGTATTTTGTTTTTCTCTTGGAGGGAACTGTTACTGCGGGCCATGGCCTTTGGTTCCTTCTTCCTCGCATAAAAAAAAAAAAATATCTAAGCGTTGGTGTAACACACATTTAAATTTTAAGATCAGTCTTTACTGTGATAGTAGAGGAGATGTAATGAAATAGTTTTCCTTTAGCCTACTTTGATTTTCGCAATTTTTTCAAACTCCCCTCCCCGTACAACTCGTCTTTTCATTAGAATTTTTAATTATTCAGAGTTGTGGCACGATTTAAGGGTGCGGACTGATCTTAAAATTTGAAAGTGTGTTACACCAGCGCTTAGATTAAGCAGCTTTCCTTAATTTTCTGTTACATTATCGAGTGTCGGAGATTTAAAGGAATTGTTCGAATGCTGACCTTGACTTGGACTGTTATAATACTTTGTTGACTCATATTTCTGTCTTCCTACTCAAATTTCATTGTTGTAAAGTATATAACGGATTTCTTATTGCTTTTGAGATTGTATTGTCGACAAACTCAGTATCATATCTGATAACAAAGAGAGTATCGGTTTAAGCAACAACGAAATCGAACAAACACCTCCAGCCAATCAGAATCTCAGCAGGAACAGTGTTGCCATACATGCCTGGCCAGATTAATTGGTATGAGGTATAGTAATTCAGTTACTCTTCAAGGAGCTGCTAAACATGGGCCAACCTGCCTACTGCAGTTATCCTCTCTTCCTGTGTTCTTATGTTCTTATCATGACTCCTAGATCTCTCGCATTTCGATTTAATAATTTCTTTATAATCTGTTAGATTTAATATTTCGAATCGTCGTACCCAAGTTGAGTACTTTACATTTTTGCAGTTAAATTCCATCAGCCAATCTTTAGACCATCTGTGGAATGTATCGAGGTCCTTTTGTAGCTTAAGACAGTCGTCAGCTTAGTTAATGATACGCCCTATTTTTGTGTCATCGGTAAATTTACTAAAACTGTTAGCGATCCTTTAGTCTAGATCATTTATGTATATATAAATAATAACGTGCCGAGTACTAATCCGTGTGGTACCCCGCTAGTTAATAATCCCCAATCCGACTTACTGTAGTACCGTAGTACCGTTTATTCAAACTCTGTTTCCATCCCCTCATCCAGGATTTTGTCCATTTTAAGATATCACCGTCTATACCATGTGCTCGAATCTTCCTAACTAACCTTTCTTCTGGGATCCTATCAAAAGCATTTCTAAAGCCCAGACAAATAATATCGTAAGCGTTATTGGCATCTACCGCCTCATAGACCTCCGAGAAGAATGACAAGTTTGTGAGGCAGGATAGGCCTTGTATGAACCCGTGCTGACTTTAATTTATGAAATTAAATCTTTCTAAATGTTCTCTAATTTTATTTTCTATAATAGACTAGCATTCTTCCAACTATTCAAGTTAGACTTATCGGAGGATACTTGGACGCAGCTGATTTATCACCTTTTTAAAAAATAGCTAGGCTACTACACTTACGGTCTTCCACGCCTCTGGAACTTCTGAGCCTAAAGAATAGTTTAATGGCGTTATAAGTGACTGACAAAATTCTTCCTTGCTTTCCTTTATAATTTTTGCTCATATATCGTTCGGACATAACGATATTTTTGGCTGTAATTTATTAATTTGTTTCATTACTTCCTCCTTAGAAATCGTTATTAACTTAGAATATTGTCCGTATTATCACCGTAAATAATAGCTGCTTGAGGGAGCAGGTATAGATTTTCCTTGAACATAAGAACATAAGAAGAGAGGATAACTGCAGTAGGCCGGTTGGCCCATGCTAGGCAGCTCCTAGAAGAGTAACTGAACTACTAGAATGAGATAAGGATAGCAAAGAAGAGGGCTCTCCCCCGCCCTCCAAACCCTCCAGCCGAAGCCAGCAGGAAAAAGTCAGAAAGAACACCACGCAGTATAGAAAAAGGCTTGGACATTTTACAGGAAAGTGTGAAAGGAGAATAGAGACTATTGTAGTGTAACCTGAAAAGGAAAAATTATGAATTAGTATTGGTTATAAGATTTTCTTTTTTTCTATATCCACCCCTTATTTGTCATATGCTTATCTGTCATAAAGACTTTGTAGTTACTTGTAGAGAAGTATATTTTAGACTTGTGGTCGAGCGGCTTTTATATCTTGTAGTAGTTTCCCCACCAGATGTCATGTAGTGACGGGAGAGGTAAAGAATAGTATGGGACTATTTTTATTTGTCTTGGAAATATTAAACAGGTATAAGAGTATAAGTCCCGGGTAGCTACCTCCCTGTCTCGCTATCTCTCTCTCTCTTTCTCTGTTCTAAGGCTAATCTCCGTCTCGACCTCTCTCTAGGGTCGCTTGTCTCCTTCTGTCTAGCCTGTTCGGTGGCTAATCTCCGTCTCGACCTCTCTCTAGGGTCGCTTGTCTCCTTCTGTCTAGCCTGTTCGGTGGCTAATCTCCGTCTGAGCTCTCTTTCCTAAAATATGGTGTAGCAGGGGTGTGTCACGTGTGTTCCTCGTGGATCTTTGTTCACGAGAGGACTGCTGACAGCTAACTGCATCATCTCCTTACTGGCCGCTGTCGTCAGCTTTCCTCAGTTTAAGCATGCTTAGCACTGCTCGATTCTCGCAGACACAACACCTTCTCATCATTTGACTTCCTGCTTCTATCTGTCTCTCTATCTATCTATTTATCTATCTATCTATTATGATTTGCAATTATAATATGGAGACCTACCACATTGCTCGGCCGCGCAAAAATTGCTTACCATCGACATTTAATATTTATAACTTATTAATACATACTACATACACATTATAATGAACTTATAAGTTAATTAAGTGAAATACATAATATTGTAAAGTAACATAATTGTATGAATATTGTATACATATATTATTCATAGTAAATAGTGATTATTCAGTAATATTACATTTAAACAAGTTGTATACATATTTGAATAAATGCAATATAATTGTGCAATGGTAATACTGCTAAGTTATACATTACATATTTGAGTTATCACTTTAGTAATGTCTAATATTTCACCTAACTTGTATTATGATACTGGTAATACAGAATTGTGCTATAATTGTATGACTTATATTGTGTTAATGCATAATTGTGTTGGCCTTATAATTGTAGTTACATTTTGTTAATGCAACTGTTAATTGGCAAAGTGTAACATAATCCAATCGTTTGTCGTTACATAATTGTTACATATCATTTGTAGGTACATAATTGTAATAATTGTAACATAATGCAATCGTTTGTCGTTACATAATTGTTACATATCGTTTGTAAGTACATAATTGTAATAACTGCAGTCCTAACATATGCTGCGGTCGATGATAGTGATGATGTGTCGTGCCACTTGTTTGTGGAGACAACAATTTGCTTTTTTGTTTGTAGTTTATGTGGTATTTTGACTTATGTAGTAACACTTACACTTATTTTCATTTGTTTGTTATGTGATCTTACTCTATTTCTCTTTTTTCTTTCTTACTTTTTTTTTTTTTTTTTTTTGTATGTATTGATTTTCTATAGTTTGTGTCTCTTTGCTTGTGTACGCTTTTTCCATGTTGTTCATGGTTACATAATTGCTGACTAATTTCCTTGAGATACTTTTTTAAAGTTTAGTTTATATTGCACAGATATTACTGAAAATGATATTATATAGTCCCATATTTTGTTATTTTATATAAAAAATATATACACTATATACAGTATTAACTATACACACTGACTTGTTGTTCACCTGTACCTATCGTGAGTAATATGTGTGTCAGCACTGTGTGGAAATCATTGTCTTCACGATTGTGTTGAAGATGTTCACTCTTGCTAACGGCATTTGTGTTGGCCATTTTTTTTTCTCTCTAGTTTACCTTGTAACTTAATTTATATGTTTCCACTAGGTAGCTTTAATTAATAAATGTTTAATGCAGTTCTTTTAATTGCTCACTGAGTAACTGTGATTGTATATTTTCTTTATTACTTTGTAGATGTAATAATGTATAGTTGTATATATGAAACACGTATTTTATGTAGGTATAAATGGTAACACTCGTTGGTAGTAAATAAATGTTATAATAAATGAATGAATATATACAGTGTAGAATATTTATTGTTGGTGATTATTTAGTGTTTGAGTTATGCAGATAACTGAAGGAAGTATGTGTATTTAAACTGTAACTATACAGCACGTTTTTTATGTTTGTGCAGAAGCTTATTGTCTATCACTGTGTATTGTATAAATGAAGTAACTATGTAACTCACTAATTTTTACCGTGGAGGAAAATGGTGTGAGTGGTGTTGCATTTGTGATAGCGTTGTCCTTCGCGGGTTGATTGGCGTGTTGTCGTCTCAGCACATGGTGACGTCGGCTTCCCACACTGGTAGCTGTGGTGAGTGAATGAGTAGCGATGAGTAACTTGAGTGAAGACGAGTGAGTAAGACGAGTTGTGAATATGGACTTGGTGTTTGCTTCGTCGTCCTGACCTCTTCACATCTGCGTAAGCGGTGGGGGTTGGGTGGATGTAGCAGAGAGAGGAGGGTGAGGTCTGGTGGTTATGAGTTGTGAGTCGTCTCTCACTCTCCGTTTGTTTGTTTGTTTGTTTGTTTGTTTTCTTTCTTTCTTGATGTATTCTTGGTCCTTTTTTTCTTGTGATTTACTCGTTGTAGGATGAAGACTGCCGCTTCTTGTAGGTGCGTGTAGAAGATTATACAGACGACGTAGAGTTGTTAATTGTAGTTGATTGTAGATGGCTGTAGTTCGCTTATTCGTCGTAGACTTGTAGACTATTTGCACTGTAGGCTGTATTTTGTAGAATTCAATGTAGAACTGAAGCTAATCTTGTAGTCTCGGTTGCTTTTGTAGAAATTTGCTTTTAATTCGGAGACGATGTCCGCAGATTTGCTGGTTTTGTCGTTAAGCTACTTGCAAGGCGTCGAGTGATCTCTTGACCTCTGCATCAGCGTAATGATCTGGGAGACGGAGGGGGCTGGATGGAGAGAATACTGTCAGGAGCTGATGTTGTTGGTTGGTTTCAATCTTGATATTTTGTAGTAATATAATGTTGATTCGTAGACGAGGTTCGTATACGTTCGCTGCTACCAAATGTCATAAAGACTTTGTAGTTACTTGTAGAGAAGTATATTTTAGACTTGTGGTCGAGCGGCTTTTATATCTTGTAGTAGTTTCCCCACCAGATGTCATGTAGTGACGGGAGAGGTAAAGAATAGTATGGGACTATTTTTATTTGTCTTGGAAATATTAAACAGGTATAAGAGTATAAGTCCCGGGTAGCTACCTCCCTGTCTCGCTATCTCTCTCTCTTTCTCTGTTCTAAGGCTAATCTCCGTCTCGACCTCTCTCTAGGGTCGCTTGTCTCCTTCTGTCTAGCCTGTTCGGTGGCTAATCTCCGTCTCGACCTCTCTCTAGGGTCGCTTGTCTCCTTCTGTCTAGCCTGTTCGGTGGCTAATCTCCGTCTGAGCTCTCTTTCCTAAAATCTGGTGTAGCAGGGGTGTGTCACGTGTGTTCCTCGTGGATCTTTGTTCACGAGAGGACTAACTGCATCATCTCCTTACTGGCCGCTGTCGTCAGCTTTCCTCAGTGTAAGCATGCTTAGCACTGCTCGATTCTCGCAGACACAACACCTCATCATTTGACTTCCTGCTTCTAACTGTCTCTCTATCTATCTATTTATCTATCTATCTATTATGATTTGCAATTATAATATGGAGACCTACCACATATCTAGCCTATGCTTGAAACTTTCAATGGAAGAGGCAGCAACTACTTTACTAGGTAGCTTATTCCATTCGTCTACTACTCTATTACCAAAGCAATTTCTACCAATTTCCTTATTGAAACGAAATTTTTCTAGTTCGAAACCATTATTTCTAGTTCTATCCTGTATGCTCACTTTAAGTACCTTGCTAATATCTCCATTATTTATACCATTCATCCACTTAAACATCTCAATTAAGTCTCCCCTTACTCTACGCCTCTCTAGCGAATGCAGACTTAGTCTTCTCAGTCTGTCTTCATATGACAGGTTCCAGACGTCATGTATCATTTTTGTCATTCTTCTCTGTACATTTTCTAACGAGTTAATATCCATTCTATAGTAAGGACACCAGAATTGTACTGCATAGTCTAAATATGACCTTACTAATGCTAGATAAAGTTTCAGTATTACTTTTGATGATCTATTGCTCACGCTTCTCGAAATAAATCCTAGGACCCTATTTGCTTTATTTCTCGCATTAATACACTGTTGTCTTGGTTTGAGGTCGTTACTAACCATAACTCCTAGATCTTTCTCGCATTCCGATTTGCTAATTTTTTGTTATCTAAGCTTTATTTAGTATCTCCAATGGTCTTGCCTACGTTAAGTACTTTACATTTTTCAATGTTAAATTCCATTTGCCAAGTTTTAGACCATTTGGACAATGTATCGAGGTCTTTTTGTAAGTTATGGCAATCGTCAGTCGAGTTAATGATACACCCTATTTTTGTATCGTCGGCAAATTTGCTAATACTGCTAGTGACTCCTAAGTCTAGATCATATATATATATAATAAATAATAAGGGACCGAGTACTGAACCCTGTGGTACACCGCTAGTTACTAATCCCCAGTCCGACTTAGTTCCATTTATTAATACTCTCTGCTTTCGTCCTTTCAGCCAGGATTCTATCCATTTTAAGATATCGTCGTCTATACCGTGTGCCTGAACCTTTCTAACTAACGTTTCGTGTGGGACCCTATCAAAAGCTTTACTAAAGTCTAGATAAATAACATCGTAAGCTTTATCGCTATCTACTGCCTCAAAGACCTCCGAGTAGAATGACAACAAGTTTGTGAGGCAGGATGGTCCTTTCCTGAATCCGTGCTGACTTTTGTTTATAAGATTAAATCTTTCTAAGTGTTCTCTAATCATATTTGCCAAAATTGACTCTAACATTTTTCCTACTATTGACGTTAGACTTATCGGACGATAATTCGACGCAGCTGATTTATCACCCTTTTTAAAGATGGGCACTACGTTTGCGGTCTTCCACGCCTCTGGAACTTCTCCTGAACTTAGAGAGTCATTAAATAATGTTAAAAGTGGCTGACATAATTCTTCTTTGGTTTCTTTTATAATTTTTGCATATATATCGTTCGGATCTGGCGATATTTGAGGTTTTAACTTATTAATTTCCTTCAATACGTTCCCTTACTAATAGTTATTTTACTAAGAATTTTTTCCGTATTCTCATCGTAAATATTTGCTGCTTGAGGGACCAGGTCTAGATTTTCCTTGGTAAATACTGATATGAAATAATTATTTAGGATGGAGCACATTTCTTTATCTTCACTGGTAATGTCACCTGATTCTGTTCTGAGTGGTCCTATCCTATCTTTATTTTTCGTACGATACATTTGATAAAAATCCTAGGGGTTTCCTTTTGATTCACTAGCAACCTTAATTTCATAATTTCTCTTTGCTTTTCTTATCTCCCTCTTTACTTCCCTTTTTAAAATCGTGTACCGGTTACGTAAGTGTTCCTCTCCACGTTTTATTTTTCTATATATTCCTTTCCTTTGGCCTATGAGAGATTTTAATCTGTTGTTTAAGTATCTTGGTTCTGAGTTATTCGTTCTAAACGGTTTTGAAGGGATATATCTATTTTGGCCTCCGTGTATTATATTTACTAACTCGTTATACTTCTCACTGGTCGAACGTCTGCTTGGTACTGGAGCTAAGTTAATTCCCGTCACCTGGACTACATTCCCATCTACCACCTCCCCCCTCACAGACACCTGACGAACATTCCCACGTGTTTCCTGCCTCTCACCTATGACCTGGGGTTCCCCACTGACCTGACATTCCCTCAAATAGCTAATCTCTCTGTGGAATACCGTTCGAAAATAAGCTCTTAAGCCATCGAAATCTCCTAGACGAAAATTAGGAATGGTGGAGGTGTTTTCAGTGGAGCAGACATCCCCCCAAAATTTGAACTTAATTTCTTCATGATCGCTATTACCAAGTCGTCCACCAACCTCTATATCACTAATGATATTTTCTTTATTTGCTAAAACCAAATGTAGTATATTATTACCTCTGGTGGGGTCCCTGATATACTGATAAAGGAAATTATCCTGTACTACCTCTAGAAATTCCTCTGACTCTTCATCTCCTGTCTGATTTCTCCAATCTATCCTTGGCAGATTAAGGTCTACAATTATTACTAAGCTGGACTGTGATGCTTTCCTAATTTCCTCCCAGAGGTATTTACTATCAGCTCTACTTAATTTAGGAGATCTGTAAATTGCTCCTAAGACTAATTTCTCCCTATTGTTACTAATTTCAACCCAGACACTTTCTGTGTCCCTATTTACTTTAATGTCTGCTTTATTGTAACAGTTTAATGAATCCTTTACATAAATGGCTACCCCTCCCCCCTTTCTTCCCTGATGGTTTGACACAAAAATATTATAGCCTTTTATCTGATATTCTGCTGAAAATTCTCGAGTGTCTGTATTCATCCAAGTTTCACTAATAATGGCAATGTCTATTTTCTCTGTACAAATTAAAGCCCTCAGTTCATCCATTTTATTACGTAAACTCCGGCTGTTTGTGTAGTACACTTTCAGATTATTAAGAGTAGTTATGCCTTTACCTTGGGACTTACCGTTTTTTATTTCATTACTAACTGGGAAACTCTTTACTTTACTAATATAACAATTTTTTGTACTATCGCTTATCACCCTTCTATCATCGCTTGTTCTATCATCTATCATTGCCTGCTCAATTTGAGGTGCCTGAGTGGATGTATCTACACTAATGGTTGAACTTTTGTTCTTAATTTTGCAAGTCTTGATGCATCTATCCAAACATGGTAATAATGATTTCTGAGTGTAGTTGCTGCAACTTCCTGTACACCTACTTCTCAACCTCGAAAAAATCCCTCCAACTCTCTATCTATCATTCCAGCTAAAACAGTAACTCCCTGCCTGCTAAGATGAGTCCCATCCCAACAATACAAGGCACTCCATCCATAAAACCCGGTCCCAGCTGTATATGAAAGGTATTGCATTATCTTTGCAATACCTTTCAAGGCGGCAATTAAAACCTATTGCCCTGCTCAACCACTCCCTTCCAACCCGCCACCTGGGTAAAACACCGAGCACTACAGGGGTTCCTCCCCTCTCCCTAACCATTTCTAACATCAGCTTGTTCCTTTGCCACAGTACCTCACTCTTACGGCTACTGATATCATTGCCTCCTACACTGAGGCACGCAGTGGGTTTGTCACCACTATCCTTCACGATATTTGAAATTTTTTCTATCACATTAGCCACCCTGGCCCCTGGAAGACACACATGTTTAGTGAGTGGAGTATACATGGCTCTGTTAAGATATCTCACCTGTGAGTCTCCAACAACAGGAACATTTTTCTTACCTTTCTTGTTCTGATTATACTTACCTGTACTGGAAGGTCTCTCACCGTCCCTCTTCTCTACTTCCCTCTCTGCCTTCCCATCACATTCGTCCCGTAGTGCGTCGAGGGCATTAGTGGTCTTAAGTTCCATTTGCTTCTTAAGAGTGAACTTCGTTGCACCCTTGTGAACTAGTGTCCAACCTTCAGTCTTTTTCTCTTTCTCCTCGAACATCTCCTCCAACAATTCCCTCATTTGTGACTTGGTAAATACTGATGCGAAATTATTATTTAAGATGGAACCCATTTTTTTTATCTTCACTTGTGAAGTTCTCTAATGCTGTTCCACGAGGTCTTGTCCTATCTATTTTTCGTTCGGTACCCAACTGATAAAAATCCTTGGGGTTCTCTTCCGATTCTCGAGAAACCTTAACTTCATCACCACACATTGCTTTCCGTATTTACCTCTCTGCTTCCCTGTTCAACATCCCATGCCTGGTTCGTAAGTGTTCCTCTACCCTTTTTTATTTTTCTAGATAATCCTCTTCTTTGGCCTGTGAGAGATTTTAATCTGTTGTTTAACCATCTCCGTTCTGAATTATTTGTTCTAAACTCTTTTCAAGGGATATATCTATTCTGGCCTCTGTGTATTACAGTTACAAACTCATATATATATATATATTTTTTTTCAGTGAACAAACGGCTGCTTGTTGCCGGACCTGAGTTAAACTCCGTCACCTGAACTACGCTCCCACTTATATCCTGTCCCTCACCTATGACCTTAGATTCCCCACTGACCTGACTCTGCCTCAAGTAAACAGTCTGTCTGAAATAAGCTCTTAATCGATCGAAATCTCCTAAACGAGAATTAGGAACGATCGAGCTGTTTTTAGCAGAACAGACATCCCAAACAAATTTGAACTTAATGTTTTCATGATAGCTACTAGTGAGTCGTCCGCCAACTTATATATTATTAATGACGTTTTCTCTATTACTTAAGACCAAATCTACCATATTATTACCTCTGGTGGGCTCCATGATATATATATACTGATAGAGAAAATATCCTGAATTACCTCTAGAAATTCCTCTGACTGCATCCCCTGTCTGATTTCACCAATTTACCCTTGTCAGGTTATGATCCCCCATAAAAATCTCTAAGCTGGACTTATTTCCTCCCAAAGAACATAAGAACATAAGAAGAGAGGATAACTGCAGTAGGCCGGTTGGCCCTGTTCAGATATCTCACCTGTGAGTCTCCAACAACAGCAACATTTTTCTTACCTTTCTTGTTCTGATTATACTTACCTGTACTGGAAGTTCTCTCACCGTCCTTCTCCTCTACTTCCCTCTCTGCCTTCCCATCACATTCGTCCCGTAGTGCGTCGAAGGCATTAGTGGTCTTAACTACCGTTTGCGTCTTAAGAGTGAACTTCGTTGCACCCTTGTTAACTAGTGTCCAACCTTCAGCCTTTTTCTCTTTTTCCTCCAACATCTCCTACAACAATTCCCTCATTTGTGACTTCTCCTGCCTGAGAATTTGTACCTCCCGCTTCAGTTCGAGAAGTTCCTTCTTTAATTCAAGGTAGTCCTTTTCAATACCTGCAATGGGGACACAGCTCTCTGCCGAGGAAGCCATTGCGCATAAATTCATACAAGGTAGCACAGCACTATCACGGGTCACTACGGGTCACCACAACACACTAGCACAACACTTTCACGGATCACTAGCACAGCACTATCGCTGATCGCCTGCTCAACTAACACAGCCACTAACACAGATCACTAAAACACACTAGCACAACACTACCACAGATCTCTAGCACGTCTGAGCAGACTGACCTCACGAGAGCGACTGTTTACTGTCTGCCCTACTTAATTCTGGAGATCTGTGAATTGCCCCAAAGACTAATTTCTCCCTTTTGTTACTAATTTCAACACAGACACTTTCCGCGTCCCTGTTAACTTCAATATTGGCTTTCATGTAACGGTTTAATGAATCTTTTACATAAATAGCAACCTGGCCCCTTTTTATTCTTAGAAGGGTTGGCTAAAAAATGTCATAATCATTTATCTGAAAATCTGTTAAGAATTCTCGAGTGTCTGTATTCATCTAAGTTTCACTTATAAAGGCAACGTCTATTTCCTCTGTGCAAATTGCAACCCTCAGTTCATCCACTTTATTGCGAAAATAATGCTGTCTGTGCTGGACACTTTCAAATTATTATTAGTACTTCTGCCACTGCACTGTGATTTACTTTTAGTACTATTTTTATTGATAACTGGGAAATTGCGTACTCTGCTAATATATATATATATATATCTATCTATATATATATATATATATATATATATATATATATATATATATATATATATATAAACACACACACACACACACACACACACACACTTATCGCTCGTCTAGCATCGTTTATCCTGATCATCGGCTGCTCCCACCGAGGTGCCTGAGTGGATGCATCTACACCAACGATTAAATTTGTCTTCTTAGTTTTGGATTTCTCGATGGATCTATCAGAACTTGATGAAAGTGATGCTTGGGTGGAGTTATTAAATCTAGCTCTTAACCTCGGAGAGAGAGAGAGAGAGAGAGAGAGAGAGAGAGAGAGAGAGAGAGAGAGAGAGAGAGAGAGAGAGAGAGAGAGAGAGAGAGAGAGAGAGAGAGAGAGTCACCAGTTTCTATAGATGACCGAGGTACAGATGGGATGGAAAGTAGGAGCCAAATTCTGGGGAAAGAGTTTGGTGCGCATGAGAACAGTGTGTGTCCCTACTGCCAGCCAACTTGCCTATTGCAGGTGCCCTCTCTCCTTATAATCTCTCTCTCTCTCTCTCTCTCTCTCTCACACACACACACACACACACACACACACACACACACACACACACACACACACACACACACACACACACACACACACACACACACACACACACACACACACACACACACACACACACACAGTAATGATGACTGTGTTATTATACTTAACATGGGCAAGACCATAGGAAAAGGTACATATTAAATAATAAACCGGTGAATAAATCGGAATGATAGACACAGCTAGGAGTAACGGTTAATGACGACCTCGACCCAAGGGAACATTGAAGGGGAAAAAAATAGGGACCGATGATATATTTCACGAAGTTCAGTATGAGCAGTAGGATATCTAAATTATTACTTCACCTTTATGTAGCATTGGTAAGGCCACATTTAGACTATACAGTGCAATTTTCGGTGTCCATACTATGGAATGGATGTAAATTCGTTAGAAACCGTAAAACAAGTTAGAAAAATGATGCATGATATACAGAACCTTTCATATGAAGATTGAAAATACTAAATTTGCGTGCACGAGAATGTAAAGAGAGATTTTAACTGAGGTGTATAAGTGGTTAAAGGGAATAAACAGGGGAAACATTAGCGAGGTACTTAAAGTGAGCATACATGATAGAGCTTCTACTAGATAAATTTTTCTTCAGTAAAGAGATAGGTAGAAAATGGTTTGGAAATACAGCAGAAGAACGGAATAAGCTAACTAGTGATATAGTTGCTTGCACTTCCCTTGACAGTTTTCCACACTGACATAAGTATATTTCTAGTTAGGGTTCGATTTTCGATAATTTCCTAGTTATTGAATTTATGGTTTATTTTATTTTCAGGTTTCACATACCTATACATCAACGTTATTTTTCTATACTGCGTGGTGTTCCTGCTTATTTTTTCTGCCGAATTCAGTTAGCGGGTATGGCGGACTGGCAGAGCTTTCCTCTTTGCAATCCTTGCTTTAGTATAGCAGTTTAGTCACACTGTTGTAGGAGCTGCCTAGCATAGACCAAGTCACAGTGTAAGAAACTTAAACAATGTGCTCATCTCTGGACCAAAACAAGGAAGGTTTTGCGCAAGTCATCTGTGACTGCACGCCTTGACCGGTGACGTCACCAGGGCACCCGCTTGTATCACGGAGCCAGGACAAGAACGTGTTTGGAGCAGCCCATTGTGATGCATAGCTTGCGTTATTTTATACATTATGAGGGTACATTTCACTGTCTGCTGTGTATTTGGGTGTTCTGGCAAGACATCGGATGGTCATTATATGAGACGCTTTCGCCTGCCAAATGATAAAATAACAAGACTAAAGTGGATACATTTGTGTGGACGGAGGAACAAGGTTTCTTTCCACAACCGTGCCTGTGAAAGGCATTTCAGCTCGGAACATTATGCAAGAGATTTACAATGCCAGCTGCTAAGGACACTGCCACAAGTCAAACAATGGCTGCTAAAGCGTGGAGCAGTCCACAAAACAACAAGGTACACAGTGAGCGAATAGTATGGGGGTGAAATATAATCGTGATAAGATTAATTATTAGGGAATTTACGTTCATTCATGAGCATCACATGTTCACGTAACATATCCATAGGATTCTATTGTCTCTCCACAAAGAATTATCAGCATGAAACCACAGGGTGTTTGTGACAGGCTAAATAAATGACTGTGAACCCTGTCATTTCAAACGTAATTATCATTGCACCATGACTGTATTATCATATACCATCAAACTCTTATGCATTTTCATGATGAGATGGTGATACATTCATTGTCTTCATTCTCTTAATTTGTTCACTCTTGTAGGAGCTGCCTAGCATGGGCCAACCGGCCAGCTGCAGTTATCCTCTCTTCTTATGTTCTTATTGATTAATGGAACAAAACATCACTGCTACCGAGAACATATATGGAATTGATTCTTTTAAGCATTTTAAATAAATGCAAACCCTTGATTATTCCGATAGGGAAGGCGGAAATGTTGGGAAGTTACAGAGAAAGAGAGAGAGAGAGAGAGAGAGAGAGAGAGAGAGAGAGAGAGAGAGAGAGAGAGAGAGAGAGAGAGAGAGAGAGAGAGAGAGAGAGAGAGAGAGAGAGAGAGAGAGAGAGAGAGAGAGAGAGAGAGAGAGAGATAGAGAGAGAGAGAACAACATAGGAAGAAAGGACAACTGTAGTAGGCCAGTTGACCCATGCTAGGCAGTCCCAACAAGAGTGATTAAACTACTAGAAAAAGACAGCGATAGCAAAGAAGAAGGCTCTCCCCCACTCACCAAATCCTCCAGCCGAAACTGGCAGGAAAAAAGTCAGAAGGAACACCAGGCAGTATAGAAAAACTGACGTAGACATTTTATAGGAAAGTGAGAAAGGACAAAGGAGACTATCGTGCTGAAACCTGGAAAGGAAAAAGAATGATTTAGTATTGGTTATTAGGAGACTTTTTTTTTTTTCCAACCCTTACTTGTCATATGTTTATCAAGCCTATACTTGAAACTCTCAATGTAAGGGGCAGCTACTGCTTCATTAGGTAGCTTATTCCTTTAGTCCACTACTCTATTACCAAATCAGTTTCTACCTTTTTCCTTAAAAAAACGAAACTTATCTAGTTTGAAACCATTTCTTCAATCCTGCATACTTTACGTACCTTGCTAATATCTCCCTTATTTTATTTTCATCATTCACTTAAACACGTCAGTTTAGTCCCCTTACTCTGTGCTTTTCTAGTATGTTCAAATTCAGTCTTGTCAGTCAGTTTTCGTATGAAAGATTCCGCACATCATTTATTATTATCTTCTTTGTACATTTTTTAAAGACTTTATATCAATTCTAAAGTGCAGACACCAAGTGTTCACGGCATAATTTAAATGTGGCCTTATTTATGCTAGATAAAGTTGCAATATTACTTCAGATATTCTATTGCTCACTCGTCGTGCAGTAATTGCTAGGACCCTATTTACTTTATTTCTTGCATTATTACACCGTTGCCTCGGTATGAGGCCTTTCCTAAACATGACTCCTAGATCTCCCTAGCATTCCTATTTATTAATATTTTTATTACCTGAGTTGTATTTAGTACCTTCAGTTGTCTTGCTCACGTTCAGTACCTTACATTTTTTTTTTTTTTCACGTTCAATTCCGTCTGCCAATCTTTAGACAATTTGCAAAATATATCGAGGTCCTTTTGGAAGTTAAGACAGTCGTCACCTTCGTTGATAATACGGCGTGTTTTTGTGTCGTGGGCAAATTTGCTAACACTGCTAGTGATTCTGAAGTCTAGATCATTTACATACATAATAATAAGGGACCGAGTACTGATCCCTGTGGCACACCGCTAGTTACTAATCCCCAGTCCGACTTAAGCACCGTTTCCTAAAACTCGCTGGTTTCATCCCTGCACCCATTACTCTATCAGGTTTAAGATATCACCGTTTATACCAAGTGCTCTGACCTTCCGAACCAACCTTTCGTGTGGGACCCTGTCAAAATATTTACTGAAGTCCAAATAAACAATATCGTAAGCTTTATTGGTATCTACCGCCTCATAGACATTCGACAAGAATGATAACAAGATTGTGAGGCAGGATGGTCCTTGCATGAATCTGTGCTGACTTCCATTTATGAGATTAATCTTTGTAAGTGTTCTTTAATTTAATTGTTATAATGGACTCTAGCATTTTTCCTGCTACTGGTTAGATTTATCGAACCATAACTCGACGCAGCTGATTTCTCACTTTTTTTTTTTTCTTTTTTTAATGTATGAGGGTGTTGTGGTACCGACTGCGTTATATGGGGCTGAAACATGGAATATGGGTGTAGCAGAGAGGAAAAGTTTGAATGTAATGGAGATGAGATGTCTGAGGAGTATGTGTGGAGTGACGCGTATGGATCGAGTGCGAAATGATGAAGTGCGAAGGAGAACTGGAGTTGTTCGGGAGATGGCTGGTAGAGTTGAGCAGAGGGTGTTGCAATGGTTTGGGCATATGGAGAGAATGGATAATGAGCGATTGGTGAAAAAGATAACTAGATCTGATGTGAGAGGTGTAAGACTGAGAGGAAGACCACGAATAGGATGGATGGACAGTGTGAAGAGAGCGCTGGATGCGAGAGGGATGTCTGTTGAGCAAGGAAGAGTGGCTGTGCGTGACAGAAATAAATGGAGAGAAATTGTGAATGAATAAGTGATGACGCAGCCCTGAGGGGATATTCTCCCGCATTTGGTCTGATCAGCTAGTCAGGTCAGGTGCGGGTAAGGGGATGGGTCTGTTATGATGTGGCAGGGGTAAACCAGTTCTGCTGTCGGGCCCTGCTGTGGATGTCACTGCTTGCATTGCGCAGTTGACCCTTGTGCGGTGTGATGCGGTGAGGATCTGTCCGTTCTCCCCTTTGGGGCTAAGATGCGAATGAATGTGTTTGAATGGATGAGTAAATGGAGAGTGAGTCGTCCTGTCTCGGCTACCTCCCTTTCCTTGGGGGAAGCAGCCTAGGTATATAGATAGATAGAATAGACAACATTAGCTATCTTCCACGCCTCTGGAACTTTTTCTGAACTTAAATAATCATTAAATCACTTTGTATGAGGCTGACAAGTTTTCCTTGGCTTCCTTTATTATTTTTGCATATATATCGTCAAAACCTAGCGATTATTTAGGCTTTAACTTATTTATTTCACTATTTCCTCCTCACTAATGGTTATTTTACTGAGAATATTGTCCCTATCATCATCGCAAATATTTGTTGCTTAAGGGACTAGGTCTAGATTTTCTTTAGTAACTACTGACCCGAAATAATTATTTAGGATAGAACCCATTTTTTTATTTTCACTTGTGAAGTTCCCTGATTCTATTCCACGAGGTCCTATCCTATCTTTATTTTTCGTACTGTACAAAACTAATAAAAATCCTTGGGCTTCTCTTCCTATTCTCGAGCAACCTTGACTTCATAACCACGCATTGCCTTCCGTATCTACCTCTTTGCTTCTCTATTCAAAATCGCGTTCCGGGTTCGTAAGTGTTCCTCTTCCCCTTGATTTATCTAGATATTACTCTTCTTTGGTCTACGACACTCCTAGCTCTGTATCCCATCGCTGTTCAATGAGTGAATGACTTTATTATTTAAGATATACCTAATATATACTACGATCATACCCACGTTATGTAGAATAACTCAGTCGTCAGGAGAGAGAGAGAGAGAGAGAGAGAGAGAGAGAGAGAGAGAGAGAGAGAGAGAGAGAGAGAGAGGCGACTCACCAATACTTGACGTGACCTGATCCTTGAGCCCGCCCTCGCTTCCCCTCCAGCCATCCCCAGAGGCCACCAGTCAATCCTTAACCTTCATTGGCCAGGTAAGTAGCCAAACAGAGAGCATCAGTCACCACCGTGGCAGGATCCTCGCCCTTATAAGACAGCCTGAACCCCCACACACTCAGTTCTGTTCTCCTTGTCTTGTTATTCAGTCTTCACCTGTTGTCATCTCTCCCGTCTTTACACTGCTCAGTTGACTCTAACGCTTCTCCCACCTAAGGCTAACGTCCAATATTCGTATTGGCGTTCGCTCTGCCCGGATGTTCTATCACTGTTATTTATCACGATAACAGGTAACACACTCCCGCAGCCACCCACCACCATGGACCAGTCGCACATCACACACCAGGTTAGTAACGTTACTTGTATCATCGTATTTGTTCTGGCACCAGACGGTTGGCTACTTGCGAGTTTTTGGTTACAAGGATATTTAAAATATACATATAAGGAAGTTGTTGAGATGAACATTGATAATGTTCTTAGTGCCAGCAAATATCTCCCTTGAAAAGAAGAATATATTGTGTGAAAATAGCTTTGACATTATATCAAGTACTTGCTGAACAATGTTATGCTTCTAGTTTGCTCCTAGTAAGGAAAGTATGATACCTAAGACTGTCATTTATTTCAGTGTTTGAGAAATTACCTTTTTACTCTAATTTATTTATGACTAAATCAAAGCATTAGATTTTTAGCAAGTTCTTGATATTGTGTTAAAGCATTTTTCACGCGATATTTGTCAGTCTGAAATGTGATTTATGCTAGTACTGCGAAAATTATCAGTGTCGATATTCTAAACTTCATTATAGTCCAAAACTTTCAAGAGGCAAAATTTTCAGTCGCTAGAGACAACATCCTTCAGTTCCCTTCCTATTCCCCGAAAAGAAAGATGGACTGCAGGAAAGGGGTAACTTTGGCTTACTGACCACTGCGTTCACATTTCAGATGAACCTGGGGCTACTACTGCTGATGCTACTCTTTCTCCTCCTCCTACTAATATTATAGCTACTACTACTTTTACTCCTCCTGTTTCTCCTCCACCTCCTCCTCCTCCTCCTCCTACTACTGCTGCTGCTGCTGCCGCTACTTTTACTTCTAACATCACCACCTCCTTTTTTGCAGCTGTCTCCTTTTTCTCTTCTCGCATTTTACCCTCGTTCATTCTTGGCCCTTCCTCCCCCTCTCCAAAGACAGATCCTGGTCTGCAGGAAAAAGGCAACTTCAGTCTGCAACCTACTGTGTTTTCATTTCTACTACTACTGCGACTACTGTCCCTTCGACAACAACAACAACTACTACTACTATAGTAGCCGCAGCGAGAAATGAACGCTGTGGTGGGGCAGGCGGGATGACCTGGGATTCCCCCGCTGGTGCCATATCCACTTGTCACCGACCATAGAGGTAGGATGTCACCGACCATCGGCCACCGCTGCAGCCCCGCTCCATGATCCTTACCCTGTGTCTCTGGCTTTCTCTTTCTCTCTCGGTTTCTATATAAACTGGTGTATTTCCGAAACTAATTATGAAATTATTATGACTTTTGTTCCACACCACCACTGAGGTAAAAATCAAGGAGAGTTTTCTGTATAAAGGTTTCCCCCCCCTCCTAAATGTGGCATATGAGCGGGGGAGTGCGGCCTTGCCGATACCTCCGCCTGACCTATAATTATACACTCGCCAGAACTGACCTGCCCTCAGACAAGGGGGGGGAAACCTTTATACAGAAAACTCTCCTTGATTTTTACCTCAGTGGTGGTGTGGAACAAAAGTCATAATAATTTCATAATTAGTTTCGGAAATACACCAGTTTATATAGAAACCGAGAGAGAAAGAGAAAGCCAGAGACACAGGGTAAGGATCATGGAGCGGGGCTGCAGCGGTGGCCGATGGTCGGTGACATCCTACCTCTATGGTCGGTGACAAGTGGATATGGCAACAGCGGGGGAATCCCAGGTCATCCCGCCTGCCCCACCACAGCGTTCATTTCTCGCTGCGGCTACTATATACCACTATTGTACCTCTTTTGCATCTGTAACCTTCTCCCTCTGTCCCGTTTTACTCCCTTTCATTCCTTGTCTCTTCCATTTAACCACTGCTTGTTGCATAACTGTTACGTGTAATAAATTATTTTCGACCTACTTAGGCATAATAGTAGATACTTAACATCTTTATCTTGCGCTCTGATGTATTTTTCTTTGTGTAACTTGGCCAGAGGTACATATAAATCTCATCATCGTCATCATCAAGACATCCTTTCCTGCCCTTGGGTGGGATAAGGATAAATTTTGCCAAATATATTTCTCAGTCAATATTTATTTCGTGTAAATAATGTAAGGTGACTGCATAACCTCTTAACACTCCAAAAACATAAGAATATAAGAGGATATCTGCAGTAGGTCACTTGACCCATGCAAGGCAGCTGCAACAGGAGTGATTAAACTGCTACAAAAAGACAACGATAGCAAAGAAGAAGGCTCTCCCCTACCCACCAAACCCTCCAGCATAAGCAGCAGGAAAATCTGAGAAGGAACACCATGCATTATAGAAAAACTGGCGTGGACATTTTATAGGAAAGTGGGAAAGGAGAAAAGAGACTGTCGTGGTGAAATCTGAAAAGGAAAAAGAATGAGTTAGTTCTGGCTGTTAGTAGATTTTTATTTATATCCTACCATTCCTATCCATATGTCTATCTAGCCTATAATTGATATTCTCAGCAGAAGAGTCAGCAACTACATTACCAGGTAGCATATTCCATTCATCCACAACCCTTTTACCAAACCAATTTCTGCTTATCTCCTTACTAACACGGAATTTATCTAGATTGAAACCATTGCTTCTAATTCTATCTCGTATGCTTACTTTGCAAACAAAGCCGTTGTAATCCCTTCATCCACTTGAAAAGCCCAGTTAATTTCCCTTATCCTAAGCCTTTCTAGTGAGTGAAAATTTAGTCTTTTCTGTCTATCTTTATATCAAACGTTTCGAACATCATGTATCATTTTTGTCATTTTTCTCTGTACATTGTCTAACGATTTTATATCCATTCTATAGTACAGACACCAAAACTGCACTGCTTATACTAAATGTGACATTACTAATGCTAGATAATGTTGCAGTATTACTTTAGATCTCCCATTGGTCATGCTTCGTTAAATAAATCCTAGGACCCCAGTTGCTTCATTTCTCGCATTAATATACTGTTGCCTTAGCTTGAGGTCTTTACTAAACATGACTCCTAGATGTCTTTTGCATTCCGATTGGTAAAGTTCTTTATTTTCTAAGCTGTATGTAGTATCCGATGATCTTGCTTTCGTTGAGTACTTAACATTTTGTCACGTTAAACTCCATCTGGCAGTCTTTAGATCATTTGTACAATATACCAAGTCCCTTTGGTATATAAGAACATACGAAGAGAGGATAACTGCAGAAGGCCGGTTGGCCCGTGCTAGGCAGCTCCTAGAAGAGTAACTGAACTACTAGAATGAGATAAGGATAGCAAAGAAGAAGGCTCTCCCCCGCCCTCCAAACCCTCCAGCCGAAGCCAGCAGGAAAAAGTCAGAAAGAACACCACGCAGTATAGAAAAACTGGCGTGGACATTTTACAGGAAAGTGTGAAAGGAGAATAGAGACTATCATAGTGTAACCTGAAAAGGAAAAATTATGAATTAGTATTGGTTATAAGATTTCCTTTTTTCTATATCCACCCCTTATTTGGGGGAGGCGTGGCTGAATGGGTAGAGAGGCGGCCTGCGGTCCTAATGGTCCCAGGATCGAATCCCGGCTGGGGCAGGGAACAGTTTGAGGATTTGAATTTCCTAAAAGCAGACTTTCCTGATCTACCAGATGACCCGCCGACATGTCGTAAAAATACCCCCGCTTAATACCAATACACCAATCCTGTATGAGACAGCCCTAGCATGTATTCAATATGGATGGTGGGTGTTAGCGCCGAAGTGGTGACATGTGGAGGTGTAGGAGGACTACTGGGCCTTGGGATAGTTCAGTGCCCCCAAGCAATAGGCTCTGAAGCCTTTGCCCAGAGTCGGACACATAAAAAAAAAAAAAAAAAAAAAAAAAAAAAATATGCTTATCTAGCCTATGCTTGAAACTCTCAATGGAAGAGGCAACAACTACTTTACTAGGTAGCTTATTCCATTCGTCTACTACTCTATTACCAAACCAATTTCTAACTATATCCATATTGAAACGGAATTTTTCTAGTTTGAAACCATTATTTCTAGTTCTATCCTGTATGCTCACTTTAAGTACCTTGCTAATATCTCCCTTACTTATACCCTTCATCCACTTAAACACCTCAATTAAGTCTCCTCTTACTCTGCGCCTCTCTAGCGAATGCAGACTTTATAGTCTTTTCAGTCTGTCTTCATATGACAGGTTCCGGACGCCATGTATCATTTTTGTCATTCTTCTCTGTACATTTTCTAACGAGTTAATATCCATTCTATAGTAAAGACACCAAAATTATACTGCGCAGTCTAAATGTGGCCTTATTAATGCTAGATAAAGTTTCAGTATTACTTTTGATGATCTATTGCTCACGCTTCTCGAAATAAATCCTAGGACTCTATTTGCTTTATTTCTCGCATTAGTACACTATTGTCTTGGTTTGAGGTCGTTACTAATCATAACTCCTAGATCCCTCTCGCATATCGATTTGCTAATATCTTTGTTATCTAAGCTGTATTTAGTGTTTCCAATGGTCCTGCCTACGTTAAGTACTTTACATTTTTCAACGTTAAATTCCATTTGCCAAGTTATAGACCATTTCGACAATATATTGAGTTTTATTTGTAAGTTATGGCAATCGTCAGTCGAGTTAATGATACGCCCTATTTTTGTATCGTCGGCAAATTTGCTGATGCTGCTATTGGCTCCTAAGTCTAGATCATTTATATATATAATAAATAATAAGGGACTGAGTACTGAACCCTGTGGTACACCGCTAGTTACTAATCCCAGTCCGACTTAATTCCATTTATTAATACTCTCTGCTTTCGTCCTTTCAGCCAGGATTCTATCCATTTTAAGATATCGCCGTCTATACCGTGTGCTCGAACCTTTCTAACTAACGTTTCGTGTGGGACCCTATCAAAAGCTTTACTAAAGTCCAGATAAATAACGTCGTAAGCTTTATCGCTATCTACTGCCTCATAGACCTCCGAGTAGACTGATGACAAGTTTGTGAGGCAGGATCGTCTTTGCCTGAATCCGTGCTGACTTTCGTTTATAAGATTAAATCTTTATAAGTGTTCTCTAATCTTATTTGCCAAAATTGACTCTAACATTTTTCCTACTATTGATGTTAGACTTATCGGACGATAATTCGACGCGCTGATTTATCACCCTTTTTAAAGATGGGCACCACGTTTGCGGTCTTCCACGCCTCTGGAACTTCTCCTGAACTTAAAGAGTCATTAAATAATGTTAAAAGTGGCTGACATAATTCTTCTTTGGTTTCCTTTATAATTTTTGCATATATATCGTCCTGACCTGGCGATTTTTGAGGTTTTTGAGGTTTTTCTTTTAATACGTCCTCCTTACTAACGGTTATTTTACTAAGAATATTTTCCGTATTCTCATAGTAAATATTTGCTGCTTGAGGGACCAGGTGTAGATTTTCCTTGGTGAATACTGATATGAAATAATTATTTAGGATGGAGAACATTTCTTTATCTTCACTGGTAATGTCACTTGAGTCTGTTCTGAGTGGTCCTATCCTATCTTTATTTTTCCTACAGTACATTTGATAAAAACCCTTGGGGTTCTCTTTTGATTCACTAGCAACCTTAATTTCATAACTTCTCTTTGTTTTTCTTATCTCCCTCTTTACTTCTCTATTTAAAATCGCGTACCGGTTACGTAAGTGTTCCTCTCCACGTTTTATTTTTCTATATATTCCTTTCCTTTGGCCTATGAGAGATTGTAATCTGTTGTTTAACCATCTTGGTTCTGAAATATTCGCTTTAAACGGTTTTGAAGGGATATATCTATTTTGGCCTCCGTGTATTATATTTATTAACTCGTTATACTTCTCACTGGTCGAACGTCTGCTTGGTACTGGAGCTGAGTTAATTCCCGTAACCTGGACTACATTCCGATCTACCACCTCCCCCCTCACAGACACCTGACGGACATTCCCACGTGTTTCCTGACCCACACCTATGACCTGAGGTTCCCCACTGACCTGTCATTTTAACATACACAATGTTGAATGGTTATTGCATTCTGCCCGGACTGACGACGCTGGTCTGGAATGCGAGCTGTTTGCGGAATCGTTTAATCTCACCCAGTTGGTAAAGCAACCAACCAGAATACCTGATAATCCTGACCATAATGCCCATCTCTTGGATTTATTCTTGACAAATAACCCAGATCAATACAGGATAGAGGTACTGTCACCACTTGGATCCTCTGACCACAATCTCATCAAAGCCTCATTAGTTAACCCTCCTACATCTCCCCATTCCGAACCTGTCAGGGTGACCCGATGGCACTTTGACAGGGCAGACTGGGATGGATTTAGAAATTATCTTGCTGATGTTCCATGGCAGTCTTTCTTCTCTAGTGATCCCAATTCTACCCAGTCCCACATTTGTGACTTAATACTAGCTGGTATGGATTTATTCATACCAAGTCAACAATTCACTAAAAGATCAAACTCTCCAAAATGGTTTGATGGCAATTGTGCCAGAGCAACAGCCCAAAAGTCATTAGCATATAACTCTTACTTAAAATCAAAAACACCTGAATCACTCTCCCAATTTAAAATTGCTAGAAATCATGCAAAAGCTGTATTAAATCTATCTAAATCAAACTTTCTTCAAAAGCAAGCATCAAAACTACTTAACAACCCTAATGACAACAGAATATTCTAGTCAACTCTTAATTCTTTCAATAATAACTTTAACAAGTCATCTTCCATTCCCCCACTAAAATCTTCAGATGGCAATATTACAAATGACCCACGTGGGAAAGCAGATATCTTTGCTAGTACCTTTGCAAGAAACTCTACCATAGATGATACCAGCCAGAATGTCTCAGTACTGGAACTTGATTCTCCCAAAATTGCCCCACTTAAAATACAGACAAGATTTGTAAAATCCATCCTAGACAATTTACCTACCAACAAAGCTCCAGGTCCAGATGGAATTCCGCCAATTGTTTTGAAAAAGTGTTCCCCTGAACTTGCCTCTGTCCTAGCTAAATTATTCAGACTATGCATACGTACTTCTTTATTCCCAAATTCATGGAAAGAAGCCAATATCCACCCAGTTCCGAAGAAAGGAAGTTCGTCTGATCCTTCCAATTACAGACCAATAGCTATCACATCTTCTCTTGGTAAGGTATTTGAAACTTTAATTAATAAGCATATTGTTAAACATCTTGAATCCAACAACTTAATTAATGATAGACAATACGGTTTTCGCCACGAAAGATCCACCATTGACATACTCAATCTCTTAACTCATACCATCCATCAATCAATTGATCTTTTTGGAGAAACTCATGCAGTAGCTCTTGATATCTCTAAAGCTTTCGACAGAGTATGGCACCGTTCCCTGCTGTCCAAACTCCTTGCTATGGACTAACGTCTTTTGTTCCTTTGATTTCTTCTTATCTTAGTGACAGGAAAATAAGAGTAAAAGTAGATGATGTATATTCGAATTTCCACTCAATTAACGCCGGCGTGCCACAGGGATCAGTTCTGGCGCCAACCCTATTTCTGGTTCATATTAATGATCTCTTATCTGTCACTCACAATCCCATTCACTCATATGCAGATGACTTAACACTACATAGTTCATTCACACTCAGACATCCATTTACAAAGTCTAATATCTCTACCTCTCAACTCAATACAGCCATCTCCATAAATCAAGATCTATCTACAATCAGTGAATGGGGACAAAACAACCTTGTCTCTTTTAATGCTAGTAAAACTAAATATATACAGTTTACTAATAGACAGATATTGCCAGATTCGTAAATTACCTTCAGTGCTACTAATATTCCCATCTCCAAAAGTATTGAAATTCTTGGTGTCTCACTTAACAGTGCCCTCAGCTGGACCTCTCATGTCAGATCACTTGCTAAAACCGCCTCAAAGAAACTTGGATTATTGTACAGAGTCCGTAACTTCTTCGCCGATGAGCAGTTAGCTATAATTTATAAGAGTCATGTGCGCTCTCAGCTTGAATATTGCTCACCCTTGTGGAATGGTTGTGGAGAGGTTGCATTAAGACAACTAGACAAAATTCAGAATAAAGCTGTTAGAATCATTAACAACCCTGCCATTACATATAAACTACCTCCCCTGCAAGTAAGAAGGAATGTTGCCTCCCTTGCATTATTTTACAGATATTTTTTTGGCAAATGCTCAGACGAAGTTGCGTCCATGGTGCCACCTCTCCATGCCTTCCCTCGTGCTACACGGGCATCTGGTAACGCTCATGACTGGAATGTCACTCAACCACATTGCAGAACTTCTGCCTATCAGAATTCTTTCATTCCCCGAACTGCATCTCTCTGGAACTCGCTTCCCCAGAGTTGTTTTCCTCCAAATTTCAACCTACAACTGTTCAAGTCTAATTGTTACAGATATTTTATGAACAGAGGACACCAGTAATCTGGTGTATGGATTATTTTTTTTTCTCCATTTGTTTTTCCTTCCTCCGTTCTGTTATTTAAAAAAAAAAAAAAAAATAGCTAATCTCCCTGTGGAATACTGTTCGAAAATAAGCTCTTAAGCCATCGAAATCTCCTAGGCGAAAATTGGGAACTGTGGAGGGATTTTCAGTGGAACAGACATCCCAAATGAATTTAAACTTAATTTCTTCATGATCGCTATTACCAAGTCGTCCACCAACCTCTATATCACTAATGGTATGTTCTTTATAGCTAAAACTAAATTTGGTATATTATTACCTCTGGTGGGTTCCCTGATATACTGATAAAGGAAATTATCTTGTACTACCTTTAGAAATTCCTCTGACTCTACATCTCCTGTCTGATTTCTCCAATCTATCCTTGGCAGATTTAGGTCCCCTACAATTATTACTAAGCTGGACTGTGATGCTTTCCTAATTTCCTCCCAAAGGTATTTACTATCAGCTCTTCTTAATTTAGGAGATCTGTAAATTGCTCCTAAGACTAATTTCTCCCTATTGTTACTAATTTCAACCCAGAAACTTTCTGTGTCCCTATTTACTTTAATGTCTGTTTTATTGTAACAGTTTAATGGATCCTCTACATAAATAGCTACCCCTCCCCCCTTTCTTCCCTGACTGTTTGACACAAAAATATTATAGCCTTTTATCTGATATTCTGCTAAAAATTCTCGAGTGTCTGTATTCATCCAATTTCACTAATAACGGCAATGTCTATTTTCTCTGTACAAATTGAAGCCCTCAGTTCATCCATTTTATTACGTAATCTCCGGCTGTTTGTGTAGTACACTTTCAGATTATTACTAGTAGTTATGCCTCCACCTTGGCATTTACTGTTATTTATTTCATTAATAACTGGGAAACTCTTTACTTTACTAATATAATTTTTTTTTTGTACTATCGCTTATCGCCCTTCTATCATCGCTTGTTCTATCATCTATCTTCGCTTGCTCAATTTGAGGTGCCTGAGTGGATGTATCTACACTAATGGTTGAACTTTTGTTCTTAATTTTGCAAGTCATGATGCATCTATCCAAACATGGTCATAATGATTTCTGAGTGTAGTTGCTGCAACTTCCTGTACACCTACTTCTCAACCTCGAAAAAAATCCTTCCAACTCCCTATCTATCATTCCAGCTAAAACAGTAACTCCCTGCCTGCTAAGATGAGTCCCATCCCAACTATACAAGGCACTCCATCCATAAAACCGGTCCCAGCTGCAATTAAAACCTATTGCCCTGCTCAACCACTCTCTTCCAACCCGCCACCTGGATAAGACACCAAGCACTGCAGTGGTTCCTCCCCTCTCCCTAACCTTTTCTAACATCAACTTGTACCTTTGCCACATTACCTCACTCTTACGGCTACTAATATCATTGCCTCCTACACTGAGGCAGACAGTGGGTTTGTCACTACTTTCCTTTACTATAGTTGAAATTTTTTCTATCACATTAGCCACCCTGGCCCCTGGAAGACACACATGCTTAACGAGTGGAGTACACATAAGATATCTCACCTGGGAGTCTCCAACAACAACATTTTTCTTACCTTTCTTGTTCTGATTATACTTACCTGTACTGGAAGTTCTCTCACCGTCTTTCTCCTCTACTTCCCTCTCTGCCTTCCCTTCACATTCGTCCCGTAGTGCGTCGAAGGCATTAGTGGTCTAAACTTCCGTTTGCTTCTTAAGAGTGAACTTCGTTGCACCCTTGTTAACTAGTATCCAACCTTCAGCCTTTTTCTCTTTCTCCTCCAACAATTCCCTCATTTGTGACTTCTGCCTGAGAATTTGTACCTCCCACTTCAGTTCGAGAAGTTCCCCCTTTAATTCAAAGTAGTCCTTTTCAATACCTGTAGTGGGGACACAGCTCTCTGCCGAGGAAGCCATTACGCACAAATTCACACAAGATAGCACAGCACTATCACGGGTCACTACAGGTCACCACAACACACACTTTCACGGATCACTAGCACAGCACTATCGCTGATCACTACAACGCACTAACACAGCCACTATCACAGATCACTAAGACACACTAGCACAACACTACCACAGGTTTCTAGGAAGTCTGAGCAGACTGACCTCATGAGAGCGACTGACTAACCTCACGAGAGGGAAGAAAGGTTGCTGGTTCCTTGAAAGCAGTTATAAGAAACAAGGAACTGAGCATGGAAGTGAAAAAGCTACTACATGACAGTATTGTGATACCAGCTCTAACGAATGGAAGTGAAGATTGGACCTTTTTGGAGGCACAGAATTCAGCTGTGGGAATGAGTTATTTGAGAGGAGCACGTGGAGTCACATGGAGAGACAGACAAATGAATAAATGAAGTGAGCATGGAAGTGAAAATCTACTACATCCGCTGACCTACGTGAAATTAGCTGTAAAAAAGACGAAAATCTGGGTCAGGTTTAGTAAGACAGAGTACAGGGGATCTCCCAAACTCAACCAGAATAATTCAGTAAGCAACTGACAAGAATAAAAAACATACGCCATTTGGCTGAATAGGTAAATAGGAGTCAACCTTGTCACCAATTGCCTCTAAGGGGTCAGCGGTAGTCCAAGCAAAACTGTACGATCAACCAAACAGGCCACTGCAAAGCATTACTAATTTCCACTTACATTTCAGTGCCAAAAGAAAGGGTATCTGAACACATGACAGTAGTAACAGAAGATACAACCCCAGGATGATCTGACTGTGAACCCGGTGGATTGCAGGCATTAGTTCCTCTTTTCTTGCAGTCCACCATCCTCGTCTCCGAGGATAGGGAAGTAAATTAGAGACGTTTGCATAACCAGGTAGTTGAGCCCCGGGTTACATCAGTGTCACCACATGAAGGTGTCCCTCTGCAGCACCTGAAAACATGCTAAACTCGATGTATATTGCTTACAGATACAACACTAGACTTCTGCCCTTTCCTAAAACTACACTCAAGTAGTTTTATCCAAGTATCAAGTTCTTTTCCTACCTGACCTACACAGAACATATGAGGAGAGGATAACTGCGGTAGGCCGGTTGACCCATGCTAGGCAGCTACTAGAAGAATAACTGAACTGCTAGAATGAGATAAGGATAACAAAGAAGAATGCTCTCCCCCGCCCTCCAAACTCTCCAGCAGCAGCCAGCAGGAAAAAATCAGAAAGAACGCCACGCAGTTTAGAAAAACTGGCGTGGACATTTTATAGGAGAGTGTGAAAGGAGAATAGAGACTATCATAGTGTAACCTGAGAAGGAAAAAATATGAATTAGTATTGGTTATAAGATGTTTTCTTAAATTCAAATCCACCCCTTATTTTTCATATGCTTATCTAGCCTATGCTTCAAACTCTAAATGGAAGAGGCAACAACTACTTTACTAGGTAGCTTATTTCATATGTGAACTACAGTATTGCCAAAGAAATTTCTACCAATTTCCCTACTATAACGATGTATTTCTAGTTTGAAACTATTACTTCGAGTTGTATTCTATATGCTCACTTTAAGTACCTTGTTAGTATTTCCCTTATTTATACCTTCATCCACTTAAACACCTCAGTTAAGTCTTCACATATTCTACGCCTCAGTAGTGAGTGCAAATTATTGTCTTTTTAGTTTGTCTTCATACGATAAGTTCCCAACATCATGTATCATTGTTGTCATTCTTCTCTGTACATCTTCTAACGGGTTAATATCCATTCTATTGTAAGGACACCAAAATTGCACTGCGCAGTCTAAATGTGGCCTTGCTAATGCTAGATAAAATTGCAGTATTACTTTTGATGACCTGTTCCTCACGCTTCTCGAAATAAGTCCTAGGTCCCTGTTTGCTTTATTTCTCGCATTAATACACTGTTGCCTTCGTTTGAAGTCTATACTAACCATAGCTCCAAGATCTCTCTCGCATTCTGATTTACTAATTTCTTTCCTATCAGAGTTGTATTTAGTATCTCCAATGGTCTTGCCTACATTAAGTACTTTACATTTTTCAACGTCAAATTCCATTTGCCAAGTTTTAGACCATGTGGAGAGTATTACATGCTTTGTCTGGTACTTTCTAAATACAACCACTTGCATTCTTACGTGAATTCCTGATTATCATAATACAGTAACTGTTCTCATGTTTTGAATGCTATGGTATTTTTTTTATAACACTTATAATAATGTCAGTGCCAGGTTATAACTATCGACCTGCTTAGCTAATTTATAGTTAATGAAGATGGACAACTGCCTTCCGAACACTTATTTAGCAATCCAGTATGTCACTGTTATGCCGGGAATCGAACCCGTGACTCTCAGCTGAGAGCCCGGCAGCAATCCACCTGAGAGTCCCGGGTTCGATTCCCTGGAAAATGGTGATATATTGGATGATTTTTCCTGTGTAAAGTACTGCTTTCTCTCTTCATTTTGACTTGCCGTAATGTTTCGGATAGATTAAAAGCATCTACTTGTTCGAGTGTCAAAGGGTTATCTCAGCCTCTTCAGGCCCCCAGTGGAGGCGGAGGGACATTGGCTACAAGTTTATGAGAATGTGGGGTAGGTATTACCTGGTCGTAGCGCAGTTCATTGCTGTCTGGGTCTCACCTGAGAATCCCGGGATCGATTCTGAGCATAATGGTGAAATATTGGATGTTTTTTCCTCTGAAAAGTACAGGTTTCTCTTTTCATTCTGACTTCCCGTAAGTGCTTGGGATAGATGAAAAGCATCTACTTCCTCAAGTGTCGGGGGTTATCACAGCTTCTTCAGGCTCACATTGGGGGCGGAGGGACATTGGTTACAAGATTCTAACCAAGATCCTAACAATGTGTGGTAAATTTTACTTGGTCGTACCTTAGTGGATTTCTGCCTTGCTCTCACCTGAGAATCCAGTGTTCGATTCTCAGCATAATGGTTATATATTGGATGATTTTTCCTGTGTAAAGTACACCTTTCTCTCTTCGCTTTAGCGTTGCGGACGTGCTAATAAAAAAGAAATGAGAAACGGTTTATAAATGCTAAATAAAACCATCACTCAGAAAAAATTATATGTCGATTATTTTCGTTATGTCGATTATTTTCGTTTAGTTGCAAAAACTATGGTGGCATCCAATGACCGGCCACCTGGAGCAAATGGCACCTCAAGTCAGTGCTGCCAACCGTTCGCTCGACACAGAGGAGACCGCACCAAAACTATAGTCTTTCAGTAGATATTTTCACAGTATTTCACGACACAACTTCTTCCTCAGGCTTTATCATAAGATTTAATCTTATAAACGAAAGTTAGCACGGATTCAGGCAAGGACGATCCTGCCTCACAAACTTGTCATTCTACTCAGAGGTCTATGAGGCAGTAGATAGCGATAAAGCTTACGATGTTATTTATCTGGACTTTAGCAAAGCTTTTGATAGGGTCCCACACGAAAGGTTAGTTAGAAAGGTTCGAGCACACGGTATAGACGGCGATATCTTAAAATGGATAGAATCCTGGCTGAGAGGACGAAAGCAGAGAGTATTAATAAATGGAATTAAGTCGGACTGTGGATTAGTAAAAAGCGGTGTACCACAGGGTTCAGTACTCGGTCCCTTATTATTTATTATATATATAAATGATCTAGACTTAGGAGTCAATAGCAGCATCAGCAAATTTGCCGACGATACAAAAATAGGGCGTATCATTAACTCGACTGACGATTGCCATAACTTTCAAAAAGACCTTGATACATTGTCCAAATGGTCTAAACCTTGGCAAATGGAATTTAACGTCGAAAAATGTAAAGTAATTAACGTAGGCAAGACCATTGGAGACTAAATACAGCTTCGATAACAAAGAAATTAGCAAATCGATATGCGAGAGGGATCTAGGAGTTATGATTAGTAACGACCTGAAACCAAGGCAACAGTGTATTAATGCGAGAAATAAAGCAAATAGGGTCCTAGGATTTATTTCGAGAAGCGTGAGCAATAGATCATCAAAAGTAATACTGAAACTTTATCTAGCATTAGTAAGGCCATATTTAGACTACGCAGTACAATTTTGGTGTCCTTACTATAGAATGGAAATTAATTCGTTAGAAAAGTTACAGAGAAGAATGACAAAAATGATACATGACGTCCGGAACCTGTCATATGAAGAAAGACTGAAAAGACTATAAAGTCTGCATTCGCTAGAGAGGCGCAGAGTAAGGGGAGACTTAATTGAGGTGTTTAAGTGGATGAAGGGTATAAGTAAGGGAGATATTAGCAAGGTACTTAAAGTGAGGATACAGGATAGAACTAGAAATAATGGTTTCAAACTAGAAAAATTCCGTTTCAATAAGGAAAAAGGTAGAAATTGGTTTCGTAATATAGTAGACGAATGGAATAAGCTACCTAGTAGAGTAGTTGCTGCCTCTTCCATTGAGAGTTTCAAGCATAGGCTAGATAAGCATATGACTAAAAAGGGATGGATATAGAAAAAAGAAAATCTTATAACCAATACTAATTCATAATTTTTCTTTTTCAGGTTACAGTATGATAGTCTCTATTCTCCTTTCACACTTTCCTGTAAAATGTCCACGCCAGTTTTTCTATACTGCGTGGTGTTCTTTCTGACTTTTTCCTGCCGGCTTCGGCTGGAGGGTTTGTAGGGCAGGGGAGAGCTTTCTTCTTTGCTATCCTTATCTCATGCTAGTAGTTCAGTTACCCTTGTAGGAGCTGCCTAGCATGGGCCAACCGGCCTACTGCAGTTATCCTCTCTTTTTATGTTCTTATTTCTCCCATCCTTCCTGTCACTTCTTATTGTTTTTCTTTCCTTTGAAGGTTGCTTTACATTGAGTGACAAGCCAAACTGTTTCCCGTAAGCCACGAAACCATTTACAACGCTGGGTGGTAACCATATAACCAAACCATACGTGCTCCCTACGTGTCAACAAGTGGGTCGGTGGAGGGTTAGTACCCGTCCCTGTAGAACAAATAGAGTCAAATGGCCACCTCTTACGGGATAATGGCGTCTGGCAATAGATACGTAGAAATATTTCTTTCACTGTATATGCCTGTGTGTGTGTGTGTGTGTGTGTGTGTGTGTGTGTGGAGAGAGAGAGAGAGAGAGAGAGAGAGAGAGAGAGAGAGAGAGAGAGAGAGAGAGAGAGAGAGAGAGAGAGAGAGGGAGAGGCGACTCACCAATACTTGACGTGACCTGATCCTTGAGCCCGCCCTCGCTTCCCCTCCAGACATCCCCAGAGGCCACCAGTCAATCCTTAACCTTCATTGGCCAGGTAAGTAGCCAAACAGAGAGCATCAGTCACCACCGTGGCAGGATCCTCGCCCGCACTGTGCACACCTCGTCTGACTTGGCGACGCCAACTGCCGCATTTACCAACCCAAGGAGCCGAGAGCATATTAGCTACAACGAGCATTGAGCTAATAAATTACAACATGCACTGATTGTTCCAACAAGCATGAACAGAGCTCTACATAGTCATCCACACTCGTGATATACACGAAAACCAGCCAAACCAAGTGACTTCATACATTCAACCGTTTCCCACTTTCAAACTCATTCCTCTTAAACTTTTCTTACTGGCTTGGCCATAGAGTCCCTACCGTATCCCGAACCGAACCCTGACGCTATATGCTTGACGGGGCCTCTTAGAAGAGGTGGGGAGGGAGAAGGAAAGGGTGGCAAACCGCTGGATAGAGTTAGGTTAGGCAGCCCAAATAGGGAAGACTCAGGGTCACCTGAAGGTCCTCTCTACGACGCTCACTAGTGAGTGGGAGAGATTGCCTTCAGGCTAGGAGCACCCATGGGTTAGGCAGGCGGCCAGAAACACACACCCATGACTCCAAGATGGCTAGGATAAAATTTAAACACGATCTCCCTAACAGCAGAGAAACCAAACTCAAACTTTTAGAAATCGCCGCTCCCACATTAGCTAAGATCACAGCCATACACCCATGCAATGATGGGTTAATAATCATAACTTCTGAAGACAAGGATATAGACCTCCTGCTACGGCATGAAACGAGTACCCAGTGGAGAAACTCAGGATTTACACCTCTCATACCAACAGAACTGAGATGCAAGAGGACCATAATCTGCCACCGTCTAGATGACTTCATCTTCGAAAACGAGGAAGATGACATAAAAGAAGAACTCCAAAGGCTGCAGGACTGGGCAAAAATAGCCAAAATCACCAAATTTCCAAACAAAAACAACAGGAAAATAAACACACTAAAGGTGGAATTTGAGGATGTGAAGATGGCTGAAAAGGCAGAAGAAGGTCTCCTACTGTTCTCTATGTCTGTGGGAAGGAACCAGATCACTAGAGAGACCTTTACCCCAATCATCACCTGCTTCAAGTGCTACCAGGTAGAGGACCACACAACCAAAGACTGCCCCAAGCCCAACGACTACAAGGCTTGCTCAGAATGTGGATCACACGACCACACCTGGAGGCAGTGCACAACAAGAACAAAAAAATGCCTCAACTGTGGCGAAAATCACCGCACTCTTGCAATGAGATGCAAGATTAGGAAAGAGGCAATAAAAGGAAAGGAAGAAGAAATCAAGAAGACAAACAAAACTAAGCAAAACAAAGTCTGTGCTGACATTGCAAAGACAGCAGCTACACAAGCCACCAGCAACATCTCTGCCAACCCACTATTCAGCAACAACCACACTTTGGCTAAGTACATGATGTGCCTGTTCAATGCTCATCTGCAGAACGCCGTAGCACCTGGCACATTTAACCAAAAACTAAACTTATACCTCACTGCTAACAACCTGCCAACTATGAACTTCCCAGACGAACAGCCATCGGCAGCAATCATCAAAACTATTATGCCAGTCAGTGAAATTATGCAGGAAGCTGCCACCCAACAACCAGACAACGAGGAGCTAAATACCTCTACTGAATCTGAGGAATCAGACTCATCATCCAATGCAGATGACGGCTCAGACACAGAAATCCCAGAAACAACCACAGGCGAAGATGTTGCAGAACACCAGCAAGAACCAATCTCAGAGCCACTTACACGATACACCAGATCCACAAATCCCACCCACCAACCAGAAAAGCGTCACGACCAGCAGCACTCAGACTCTAGACAACTTGCCAATGCCATCAAAGAAAAAGCCAGTGAAGTGCTCAACCCCCCCACAGCAACAAATCAAGCAACCAAAAATAAACACCTCTCTCAACCCCGAACAAAACGGCCCAAACACTAAGAATAATACAACATAATGTCCTCAACTGGAGAGGAAGGAAACACACCCTAAACAACACTTACACACACATAGACCCCCACATAATCCTTCTCAACAGCCATGGGGTTAAATCTGACGAACAGCTAAAAATTCCAGGGTATAGAGTATACAAATCTAACAGACACGAAAGAATCACGGATGGGACAGCAATCGCAGTCAAGCACAATATACAACACAGAATACTTGACGACTTCCTCACCAACACACTTGCAGTAGAAATACAAACGCAAACAGGAATCATCTTACTTGCCACAGATTACATCCCACCAAGCAGACCTTTCATTCCCACGCCAGACTATATCACACTCTTTAGAAGAAACACACCAGTCTATCTCTTTGGGGATCTAAACGCACATCACAGAACATTTGGATACAGAGACACAAATGTAGTAGGATCTCAGTTACACCAACTAATTCTTGACAGAACAATTCAACACATAGGACCACACTTCCCCACATTCCTCTCACCCAACTCCGCCACAACACCAGACATAATATTATCTAACTATAACACCTACCACAACATACATATCAAACAAGGACCCCTAACAACTAGCGATCATATTCCCATAATCGCAGACATCTCAACCTATCCACTCTATTCGCCTTGCAGGCCAAGACCTAACTTCACTGCTGCTGACTGGGAAAATTTTCAAAGACACATAGATACACACCTCCCGGACATAACACACCTACAATACGCTACGCCCACTGAGCTGGACAACATAATACACTCATGGTACACCGTCATCAAGCAAGCCATAACACTACACATCCCAATAACACGAAATAAACCGTTAGCAGGATACACACCTAGCCAAGAAACACAAAACATCATAGCACAATTCAATGCACTCAGACAACACGCACAGACAAACGGATGGACCAGACAACACTACACAACATACAAAGCACTGCAGCTCCAACTACACAGGACATTACATACAGAACACACAGAGACATGGGCAAACATAATGCAAAACATCTCACACATATACAAGAAGCCAGAATTTTTTTGGAGGAAAATTAGGTCTCTATCTGGAAATAACAACAACGAACCCCCTTACATGTTCAACTCCCAAAATGAAAAAATATACTCTAACCCTAGCAAAGAAGCCCTGCTAAAAGACATCTGGGAAGAGATATTTACAGAGGAACAACCTAGGAGAGGCCCCCTCCCCCAGACAGAGCATACAGTAAACCAGTACCTCACAGTACACAAGGACAGAACCACACCATACAACACAGCAGACCCAACACGTCTAAATCAAACCTCATTCCTTACACGCCCAATCACAAACACAGAAATCACAAACATTATCAGCAAAATGAAGAAGACATGCCCAGGCGAAAGTGGGCTCAATAAAACTATCTTAAAAACCTCCCAGATTCAGCCATTCACCTGCTAACCCACATACTAAATGCAACACTCTCAGCAGGATATTTCCCTACCAAATTTAAACACTCTACACTGAAATTCATCCCCAAAGCTGATAAAGATCCTCGCCACCCACAAAATCACAGACCAATATCTCTCCTAGAAGTGCCTGGAAAAATCTTAGAGAGAGTAATTAACAACAGATTAAGAATACACACAGAAACAGAAGACATAAACAATCCCTATCAATACGGTTTCCGTATCGGTAGGAGCACAACACAAGCCCTGGCAATCATGAATGAACAAATTGCCATCAACAAAGCAGACGGAGGACAATGCCATGTAGTACTAAGAGACATAACCAAGGCTTTTGACAAGGTCTGGCACCCGGGAATGAAGTACAGAATCTTGCACTTGGGACTCCCTGTCGTACTGGAGAAGATGCTCTGCAATTTCCTAGATGACAGGGGTGCAAGTGTGAGGGTCGGTTCTTTCTTGGGTGACAGATTCAGTCTCAGCTGTGGAGTCCCTCAGGGCAGTGTCCTATCCCCAACACTCTTTACTTTATACACAAAAGATATTCCCCCTCCAGACAAAGGACTGAACATAAGCTATGCTGATGATATAACACAAATCATCCCCTATAGGGGCAAATAAAAAAATATGATCAGCAGGCAAACTAAGAGAGAAATAGAACTAATCAATAACTTCGAAGAAAAATGGAAAATAAAAACGAACACGAATAAATTCACGGTGATAGCATTAGGTTCAAGACTAAACATCCCAATCAACATCAATAACGAACCCATAGAATTCAAAAACTCAGGGAAAATGTTGGGACTGAAAATCACCAAGAATGGATACACAGACAACATCAAAGACAGAAAGGGCAAGGCCATCCACGCCCTATCTAAACTTTTTAGATTTAGGGAGTTACCAATAAGAACAAAAATACACTTGATAAAAGCGCTTGTTCTCCCAGTATTAGACTACCCTCCAATTCCTACTCATACACTGAGTAAAACACAAGTACTACAACTTCAAAGAGTACAAAATAAAGCCATAAGATTTGCTACAAACACTAGATATCCCTACACACACAATACTCAAGAGCTACATGAAATGACCAACATAGAACCGATAAACGTACGCCTCCACAAACAAGCCAAGAAAATCTGGCGAAAAATAGAGGACAGAGACAGAGAAACTTTTAATAAACTGCAACAACAGCTTGCAAACACTATAAACATTAACAGAAACTTTCCCAGTAGCCTAAGCCTACTACACCTAGAGCCGCAACCCATTTACACTTAGCTAGCTAGCTTCCAACACAACACACACCAAAATAATAAATAAATAAATAAAACAAATAAATGAAATAAAATAAATAAATAAATAAAATAATAATAATAATAATAATCAATAAAAATAAAATGAAAAGAATAAAAATAAATAAATAAACCAAACAAAAACAAAAATAATAATAAATAAATAAATAAACAAACAAATTACACAAAAATATAAATAAATAAATAAATAAACACAAATTCATAATCAAACAAAACATAGAGACAATGAACAAAAACACAAAAGATAGCAAGGTGGTCAGCCCACCAACTGTTATTCTCGGACTTTCCTTCTGTTTTTCTCACTATTTCCTTACCCCTCCCCTCCTTATTTCCCCCCTCTATCCAAAAAAAAAAAAAAAAAAAAAAAACACTCAGTTCTGTTCTCCTTGTCTTGTCATACAGTCAGTCTTCACCTGTTGTCATCTCTCCCGTCTTTACACTGCTCAGTTGACTCTAACGCTTCTCCCACCCAAGGCTACCGTCCAATATTCGTATTGGCGTTCGCTCTGCCCGGGTGTTCTATCACTGTTATTTATCACGATAACAGGTAACACACTCCCGCAGCCACCCACCACCATCGACCCGTCACACATCACACACCAGGTTAGTAACGTTACTTGTATCATCGTATTTGTTCTGGCACCAGACTGTTGGCCACTTGCGAGTTTTTGATTACAAGGATATTTAAAATATACATATAAGGAAGTTTTTGAGATGAACGTTGATAATGTTCTTAGTGCCAGCAAATATCTCCCTAAAAAAAAAAAAATGGGTGTGAAAATCGCTTTGGCATTATATCAAGTACTTTCTGAACAATGTTATTCTTCTACTTTGTTCTTGGTAGGGAAAGTATGACACCGAACACTGTCCATCATTTCAGTGTCTGAAAAATTCCTTTTTTCTCTAATTTATTTGTGACTTAATCAAAGCATAGAATTTTGAGTAAGTTCTTGAGACTGTGTTAAAGCATTTATCACGCGATATTTGTCAGTCTGAAATTTGATTTATCGTGGTACTGCAAAAATTATCAATGCCGGTATTCTAAACTTCATTATTGTCCAAAACTTATGAGCGCCAAATTCTCAGTCGCTAGTGAAGTTATTTTTATTCTTTCCCTGCAGCCTGTAAGTCGACCCGTCCATTCTTTGAGTCATTTCTTCCTCCCATCCTCTCTTTCAGTTCTTCTTGTCTTCCTCGTGATTCATTTCTGTTTACCTTTCTTTGATTCATTTGTTCCTCCCATTCTCTCATTAAGTTTTTTCTGTCTTCTTTGTGATGCATTTTTCTCTCATTCTAAATCAATTCGTCCTCCCATCCTCTGATGCACCTCTTCCTTCAGTCCTTTGAATTACTTTTCATTCCACCTGAGTCACTTCTTTCTTCCCGTCTTTGTTTCAAGTTACTTCTTCTTCTTCTTCTCTACTCCTTTGCACATTGTTTTATTCCACTCTAATACCATTGTTCCTTGGTGCTAGAGAGGGTTGCCTTCATGTGGTGGCGCCGATATAACCAGCCATTGCCTGGCTATACAAACATCCTTCAATTCCCTTCCTATTCCCCGAAAAGAAAGATGGACTGCAGGAAAGAGGTAACTTTGGCTTACAGTCCACTGCGTTCATATTTCAGATGAACCTGGGGCTACTACTGCTGATGCTACTTTTCCTCCTCCTCCTCTACGTCCTCCTACTAATACTAATAGTACAGCTCTCTTTCTCCTCCACTTCCTCCTTCTCCTCCTCCTCCTACTACTGCTGCTACTGTTACTGCTATCACCACCACCTCCCTTTTTGTAGCTGTTTCCTTATCCTCTTCTCGCATTTTACTCTCGTTCATTCTTTGCCCCTCCCCAAGCAAAGGAAGATCCTGGTCTGCAGGAAAAGGGCAACTTCAGTCTGCAACCCACTGTGTTCTCATTTCTACAATATTACTACAACTACTGCCCCTTCGACGACACCAACAACAAATACCACCACCACTACTGCTGCTGCTACCACTACTGTTTCACTTCTACATGTTACCTTCTCCCTCTAAACCGTTTTACTCCCTTTCATTCCTTGTCTTCCATTTAACCACTGCTTGTTGCATAACTATTACGTGTAATAAATTATTTTCGACCTACTTAGGAATAATAGTAGATACTTAATACACGACATACGGTGTTCTGGTTTTTTATCCTGCGCTCTGATTTTTCTTTCTTTGTGTAACTTGGCCAGAGGTACAGATAAATCCCATCATCATCATCATCAAGACACCCTTTCCTGCCCTTGAGTGGCATAAGGATAAATTTTGCAAATTATTTTTCTCTGACAATATTTAAAAACATAAAAAGATAAGAGAGGATATCTGCAGTAGGCCAGTTGACCCATAAAAGGCAGCTGCAACAGGAGTGATTAAACTGCTACAAAAAGACAAGGATAGTAAAGAAGAAGGCTCTCCCCTACCCACCAAACCGTCCGGCCTAACCAGCAGGAAAATCTGAAATGGAACACCACGCATTATAGAGAAACTGGCGTGGACATTTTATAGGAAAGTGGGAAAGGAGAAAAGAGACTGGTGTGGTGAAATCTGAAAAAGAAAAAGAATGAGTTAGTTCTGGCTACTGGTAGATTTTCATTTATATCCTACCATTACTTTGCATATACTTATTTAGCCTATGCATGAAATTCTCAGTGGAAGAGTCAGCAACTACATTACTAGGTAGTTTATTCCATTCATCCAATATTTTTTTGCCAAACCAATGTCTGCCTATTTCCTTACTAACACGGAATTTATCTAGAGTGAAACCATTGCTACCTCCCTTTCCTTGGGGGAAGCAGCCTAGGTATATAGATAGATAGAAACCATTGCTTCTAATTCTATCACCTATGCTTACTTTGCAACGAAAGCTGTTATTTATTCCCTTCATCCACTTGAAAAGCTCAGTTAATTTCCCTTATCCTAAGCCTTTCTAGTGAGTGAAAATTTAGTCTTTTCTGTCTATCTTTATATCAAACGTTTCGAACATCATGTATCATTTTTGTCATTTTTCTCTGTACATTGTCTAACGAATTTATATCCATTCTATAGTACGGACACCAAAACTGTACTGCTTATACTAAATGTGACATTACTAATGCTAGATAATGTTGCAGTATTACTTTAGATCTCCCATTGGTCATAATTCGTGAAATAAATCCTAGGACCCCAGTTGCTTCATTTCTCGCATTAATATACTGTTGCCTTGGCTTGAGGTCTTTACTAAACATGATTCCTCGATGTCTTGCATTCCGATTGATTAAGTTCTTTATTTTCTAAGTTGTATGTAGTATCCGATAATCTTGCCCTCGTTGAGTACTTAACATTTTGTCACGTTATATTCCATCTGGCAGTCTTTAGATCATTTGTACAATATATCAAGTCCCTTTTGTAGGTTAAGACACTCGTCAGTTGAGTTACTGATACGTTTTAATTTTGGGTCGCTGGCAAATTTGCCAACACTGCTAGTGATTCCTAAGTCTAAATAATTAATACATAATAAATAATAAGGGGCCGAGTACAAATCCTTGTGGTACACTGCTACTTACCGATACTAATACCCAATCCGACTAAGTGCCATTTATTAAAACTCTACCTTCGTCTCTTCACCCAGGGGTCTATTCATTTTAAGATATCACCGCCTATACCATGTGCTCAAACCTTCCTAACTAATTTTTCTCGTGGGGCCCTATCAAAATATTTACAAAATCCCAGATACATATTATCGTAAGCTTTATCGGTGTCTACCGCCTCATACACCTCCGAGAAGAATGACAAGACGATTGTTAGGCAGGATCGTCCTTGCATGAATCCGTGCTGACTTTCAATTATGAGATTATATCTTTCTTAGTGTTTTCTGACTCAGTTGCAATAATTGACTAGAATTTTTCCTACTGCTGATGTTAGACTTATCACACGATAGCTCGACGCAACTGAGCTATCAGCATTAAAAAAAAAAAAAAAATTGATACAATAAAGAAAGTAAAAATAGGGAAAGCCCCAGGAAGTGATGGAGTGTGTGGTGAAATGCTGAAGCATGGGGGAGAGATAGTAGTAGAATGGGTGTCGAAGATGTGCTGATTGGCCTGGAAGGAAGGTAGAGTCCCGGAGGATAGGAAGTCAGGTATAATTATTCCTCTGTACAAAGGAAAAGGAGAATAGGAAGTGTGTGGTAATCACAGGGAAATTTGACTTCTTAGTCTAATAGGAACAATATATGGTAGGATACTTATTGACGGAGTTAGGGAAATAACAGAGGAATTAGTTGGAGAAGAACAGGGAGGTTTTAGGAAGAGAAGGAGTTGTGTAGATCAGATATTGATTCTTAGATCTTTAGTAGAAATGTTTCTAGAGAAGGGAAAGAAGTTGTAAGCGGTCTTCATGGATTTGGAGAAGGCACATGACAAGGTGGATAGATCAGGATTGTGGAAAATATTAAGAATATATAGAGTAGTTGGGAAGCAAGATTGTGGAAAATATTAAGAATATATGGAGTAGATGGGAAGTTGTTGAAGGCCGTGAAGAGTATGTATGAGGGTGCTAAGGCTGCAGTGCATGTGGATAGTGAACTGAGTGAAGTTTTCTATTTGAAGGTTGGACTGAAACAAGGATGTGTCATGTTTCCATGGATGTTGAATCTGTATATGGATGGGGTTATAAAAGAGATACAAGGTTGGGCAGTTGATGTTGGAGCCCCCCTAGTGAGAGAGGGCAGTGTTTGGAAACTCCCTGTCCTGTTGTTTGCAGATGATACTGTGTTGTTAAGTGAAGACGAAGGGGAGCTGCAAGGCTTGGTGGATGAGTTAGGGAGTGCATGTAAGAATCTAGAGGTGAATGTAGAGAAGATTAAAGTTATGGTCTTTGAGAGAAGTGAAGTCAGTGAATGTACAGTGAGGCTTGATGAGGAGAAAATGGAAAATGTGAGTGCGTTTAAGTACTCGGGTAGCGTGATGAGTAAGGATGGAAGTTTAGAGGATGAAGTGCTTGAAAGGGTACAACAGGGAAGAAATGATGCTGGTTCCTTGAAAGCAGTTATAAGAAACAAGGCAGTGAGCATGGAAGTGAAAAAGCTACTACATGACAGTATTGTGATACCAGCTGTAACGTATGGAAGTGAAGATTGGACCTTTTTGGAGGCACAGAATTCAGCTGTGGGAATGAGTTATTTGAGAGGAGCACGTGGAGTCACATGGAGAGACAGACAAATGAATAAATGAAGTGAGCATGGAAGTGAAAAACTACTACATGACAGTATTGTGATACCAGCTCTAACGTACGGAAGTGAAGATTGGACCTTGTTGGAGGCACAGAAGTCAGATGTGGGAATGAGTTATTTGAGAGGAGCACGTGGAGTCACATGGAGAGACAGACAAATGAAGAAATGAAGGAGAGTTATGGCGTGGATGTGGATGTGATAGGAAGCGTTATGAGAAATACAACGGGGTGGTTTGGCCATGTAGAGAGGATGGAGAGTGAGAGACTGACGAGGAGAGTGTATGTGAGGTGGAGGGGGGTAGAGGGATAAGATGGAGGGATGGAGTGCAGAGGTATATGAGAGGGGTGTGTTAGATTGAAGCAGGGCAATGGAATGATGGGGGACAGGGCGACATGGAGGCGATTTGCTTGTGGCCAACCCTTACGGGAAGGCCTCTGGCAATAAATAGATAGACAGGTATATTTACGGTCATCCACGCCTCTGGAAGTTCTGAGCTTTAAAATCATTAAATACCGTTTATTTTTTCTATAATTATATTCCTTTCCTTTGGCCTATGAGAGATTGTAATTTGCTGTTTAACCCTCTCGGTTCTGAACTATTCATTCTAAACGCTTTTCGAGGGATATATGTATTTTGGCCTCTGTGTATTATTATACATACTCTTCACGGCCTCCAATCACTTCCCATCTACTCCATATATTCTTAATACTTTCCATAATCCTGCTTCCCATCTACTCCATATATTCTTAATACTTTCCTCACTCCTGGTCTATCCACCCTGTCATATGTCTTCTCCATCATATTTCTCACTGACCGAACGGCTGCTTGCTTCCGGACCTGAGTTAGTTAATCTCCGTCATTTGAACCACACTCCCAAGTATATGCTGTCCTTCACCTATGACCTGAGCTTCCCCAATGATTTGACGCACAAACCCACTGAAATCTTGTCCCTCACCTATGACCTGATCTTCCTCAGTGAACTGACTCCCTCATGTGACTCGTCTGTCCATGAATTTTTGTTCTGATTTAAGTTCTTAATTCACAAAAATATATCTTTCGAAAATTAAGAATGGTCGAGCGGTTTTTAATAGAACTTACATCTTAAATAAATTTAATCATGATCGCTAGTAACGAGTCGTCCGCCAACGTATATATCACTAATGACGTTTTTAATATTAGATAAAACCAAATCTAATTTGTTATTATCTTTAGTGGGCTCTCTGATATACTGGTAAAAAATTATCCTGATCTACCCCTAGAAATTCCCCTAACTCAGCATCCGCTGGCTGGTTTCACCAGTTTATTCTTGTCAGGTTAGGATCCCCCCACAAAAATTGCTATGCTGAACTGTGACGCTTTCCTAATTTCCTCCCAAAGGTATTTACTGTCTGCTTTGTTTAATTCAGGAGATCTGTCAATAACTCGAAAGACCAATTTTTCCTCATTGTTACTAAATTCAACACAAACACTTTCCGTGTCCCTGTTTACTTTCATATCGGCTTTATTGTAACACATTAACGAATCCTTTACATAACTAGCTACTCCGCCGCTCTTTCTTCCCAGATGGTTAGACACAAAAATATAACCATTTATCATATGTTCTGCCTGGAAAAAAAAAAAATACTCGAGTGTCTGTATTCATCTTAGTTTCACTAATAACAGCAACGTCTACTTTTTTTCTGTACAAATAAAAGCCTTCAGTTCATCCATTATTTTTTTTTTTACTTAAACTTCTGCTGTTTACTTATTACACTTTCAAAATATTACGAATGCTTACCGTATGACTCTACAGTACATCATGATTCACTTTCTTTAATGGTTTTGTCATACGGAGTCTTATATACTTCTTTTTAGTTGAAAGCATCCTCTTAGTCACACATTATCATCATCAATTATTATTATTATTATTCTTATTATCGTGAATTATTGAAAAGGGAAGCCTCTCAACAGGCCCGGTCACGATTGGAGCCCTCCATCACCCTCCCATATCTCAATTTTCCTAATACATGAGTTGTTTGTTATATGTAATATTACAGAGGGTGAGTGAGTGAGTTAGTGTTGTATTTGTGTGCAGAGTGACAGCATGGAGGAGGTGGAGTGTGGTATCTGCCTGGAGACGTATGACAGGAGGAACAAACAACCCCGGTCCCTCATCTGTGGCCACGTCTTGTGCACCGCCTGTGTCAGTAGCATTTTGATATCCTCCTGCCCAATGGAATGTCCCTTCTGCAGGCGGTGGGAATGGAGGCTCAGCTGCAGCCTGACCCTCCTGCCTGTCAATCAGGACCTGCTACGGCGCCTGCCTGAGGCACCTCCCACATCTCAGGCGGCCCAGGCGGAGGCAGAAGCCACACCGGCAGCCGCAGCCGCACCATCCCGGGACAGACATGCAGGGCTTGCGGCAGGCCAGCGGGCACCAAGGCGCTCCTACCCGACGGCCAGCGGCCTCTCTCGCAACGCCGCATTCCAGGCTGGCTTTTATCGCATCAGCCTGGAGAATTAGCTGGCCATGTCACACCCACCACTAGTTTTACTTAACCTGATTTTTTGAAATCACATTATCATATAGTTTCAATGATTGCATCAATCACTGGTGTAACAAGGCAGTGGATTTCGATTACTTATGTATGTAAATGCTTTATCAGTATAATTAAAATCTAAACTGTGTTTTGCTCGCAAATAAAAATTCTTCGTAACTCCATGAGGTATTTACGTGTTCTTTTACAGTAGTAAATGATAAGTGTCAGGAAATATGGATTTTGAGAGTTCATGAGAACTTAAGTAGAGAGGATAACTGCAGTAGATCCATATTATTCAGCTCCTACAAGTGTGACTAAACTACCAGAAGACAAGGTTCGCAAAGAAGGTACTATTCTTGTCTTTTTCTAGCTATTGAAGTGTAATCCTTACTCAGTTAGGGAATTTAAATGATTGTGAAATAGAAGACAGTTTTTTTTTTTTTTTTTTTTTTTTTACATTCTCGGTCCTATAGCTACTGTAGCATCAGATAGGCCGTTCGTATGTGTTCACAGTAATACTTGCAGATAAGTAGAGAGAGAGAGTAAAGTAAGAAGTGGAGGATGAGGAGGCACAATAACAGAAGAATGGCCTTGATGCATCCAGCTAGTCCTCTCCTCCCTTAGGGTACAAATAAACTGCTTTGCTATCCTTGTCAAGTCACGCTATTGTAAGAGATGCCTCGCTTGGGCCATCCAGTACTGCTTTTATCCTCTTTTCTGTGTTTCTATATCTTTGTTTTTATAAATGCAAGAATTAGGTAAAGACAGAAAGCAGGAGACCTGTCACCCGCCCACCAAACACTGCAACAGAAACAGACAAAATTCCTAGGAACTGAACTGGAATTTTAGTAGGGATGAAGAGAAGAATCACATATACTACCCAAACAGAACTTGGGGAAAACGTTTCTCGGTCCAGATTGATTATAGGCTGGAAAGCTGACTGGGCAAAGGAGGTACCTTTTATTTATTTATTTTTTTTCCAAAGAAATCGATCGTAGTCCATCCATGACTTTAAGATCATTGCAAAACTCTCACCGATTCAGTCCGGTTACCAATTTTGTATTATATTCAATATTTGCTGGTGATTTTGTTTTACCTTATGGTCGATTCTTTCAACTGGAGGGGTTAGATCCAGCCTTCATCAACCCCTCCATTACTATACTGTTAGATACATCCTTCATCAACCCCTCCATTACTATACTGTTAGATACAGCCTTCATCAACGCCTCCATTACTATACTGTTATATACAGCCTTCATCAACCCCTCCATTACTATATTGTTATATACAGCCTTCATCAATCCCTCCATTACTATACTGTTTTTGCTTTAATTTTGCCTAAAACTGGCATCTCTCCATCTTGAATGCTGAGTTGTAAAAATAGATTGATGCTAGAATATAATGCCAGCCATGAAGACGTGCCATGGAAAAGATATAGAGCCATAGTAATGTCTTTTTCATCCGCTGACCTACGTGAAATTAGCTGTAAAAAAGACGAAAATCTGGGCCAAGTTTAGTAAGACAGAGTACAGGGGATCTCCCAAACTCAACCAGAATAATTCAGTAAGCAACTGACAAGAATAAAAAACATACGCCATTTGGCTGAATAGGTAAATAGGAGTCAACCTTGTCATCAATTGCCTCTAAGGGGTCAGCGGTAGTCCAAGCAAGACTGTACGATCAACCAACAGGCCACTGCAAAGCATTACTAATTTCCACTTACATTTCAGTGCCAAATGAAAGGGTATCTGAACACATGACAGTAGTAACAGAAGATACAACCCCAGGATGATCTGACTGAACCCGGTGGATTGCAGGCATTAGTTCCTCTTTTCTTGCAGTCCACCATCCTCGTCTCCGTGGATAGGGAAGTAAATTAGAGACTTTTGCATAACCAGGTAGTTGAGCCCCGGGTTATATCAGTGTCACCACGTGAAGGTGTCCCTCTGCAGCACCTGAACACATGCTAAACTCAATGTATATTGCTTACAGATACAACACTAGACTTCTGCCCTTTCCTAAAACTACACTCAAGTAGTTTTATCCAAGTATCAAGTTCTTTTCCTACCTGACCTACACAGAACATATGAGGAGAGGATAACTGCGGTAGGCCGGTTGACCCATGCTAGGCAGCTACTAGAAGAGTAACTGAACTGCTAGAATGAGATAAGGATAACAAAGAAGAATGCTCTCCCCCGCCCTCCAAACTCTCCAGCAGCAGCCAGCAGGAAAAAATCAGAAAGAACGCCACGCAGTTTAGAAAAACTGGCGTGGACATTTTATAGGAGAGTGTGAAAGGAGAATAGAGACTATCATAGTGTAACTTGAGAAGGAAAAAATATGAATTAGTATTGGTTATAAGATGTTTTCTTAAATTCATATCCACCCCTTATTTTTCATATGCTTATCTAGCCTATGCTTCAAACTCTAAATGGAAGAGGCAACAACTACTTTACTAGGTAGCTTATTTCATATGTGAACTACAGTATTGCCAAAGAAATTTCTACCAATTTCCCTACTATAACGATGTATTTCTAGTTTGAAACTATTACTTCGAGTTGTATTCTATATGCTCACTTTAAGTACCTTGTTAGTATTTCCCTTATTTATACCTTCATCCACTTAAACACCTCAGTTAAGTCTTCACATATTTTACGCCTCAGTAGTGAGTGCAAATTTAGTCTTTTTAGTTTGTCTTCATACGACAAGTTCCGAACATCATGTATCATTTTTGTCATTCTTCTCTGTACATCTTCTAACGAGTTAATATGCATTCTATTGTAAGGACACCAAAATTGCACGGTGCAGTCTAAATGTGGCCTTGCTAATGCTAGATAAAGTTGCAGTATTACTTTTGATGACCTATTCCTCACGCTTCTCGAAATAAGTCCTAGGTCCCTGTTTGCTTTATTTCTCGCATTAATACACTGTTGCCTTGGTTTGAAGTCTATACTAACCATAGCTCCAAGATCTCTCTCGCATTCTGATTTACTAATTTCTTTCCTATCTGAGTTGTATTTAGTATCTCCAATGGTCTTGCCTACGTTAAGTACTTTACATTTCTCAACGTCAAATTCCATTTGCCAAGTTTTAGACCATGTGGAGAGTATTACATGCTTTGTCTGGTACTTTCTAAATACAACCACTTGCATTCTTACGTGAATTCCTGATTATCATAATACAGTAACTGTTCTCATGTTTTGAATGCTATGGTATTTTTTTTATAACACTTATAATAATGTCAGTGCCAGGTTATAACTATCGACCTGCTTAGCTAATTTATAGTTAATGAAGATGGACAACTGCCTTCCGAACACTTATTTAGCAATCCAGTATGTCACTGTTATGCCGGGAATCGAACCCGTGACTCTCAGCTGAGAGCCCGGCAGCAATCCACCTGAGAGTCCCGGGTTCGATTCCCTGCAAAATGGTGATATATTGGATGATTTTTCCTGTGTAAAGTACTGCTTTCTCTCTTCATTTTGACTTGCCGTAAAATAATGTTTCGGATAGATTAAAAGCATCTACTTGTTCGAGTGTCAAAGGGTTATCTCAGCCTTTTCAGGCCCCCAGTGGGGGCGGAGGGACATTGGCTACAAGTTTATGAGAATGTGGGGTAAGTATTACCTGGTCGTAGCGCAGTTCATTGCTGTCTGGGTCTCACCTGAGAATCCCGGGATCGATTCTGAGCATAATGGTGAAATATTGGATGGTTTTTCCTCTGAAAAGTACAGGTTTCTCTTTTCATTCTGACTTCCCGTAAGTGCTTGGGATAGATGAAAAGCATCTACTTCATCAAGTGTCGGGGGTTATCTCAGCTTCTTCAGGCCCACATTGGGGGCGGAGGGACATTGGTTACAAGATTCTAACGAAGATTTTAACAATGTGTAGTAAATTTTACTTGGTCGTAGCTTAGTGGATTTCTGCCTTGCTCTCACCTGAGAATCCAGGGTTCGATTCTCGGCATAATGGTTATATATTGGATGATTTTTCCTGTGTAAAGTACACCTTTCTCTCTTCACTTTAGCGTTGCGGACGTGCTAATAAAAAAGAAATGAGAAACGGTTTATAAATGCTAAATAAAACCATCACTCAGAAAAAATTATATGTCGATTATTTTCGTTTAGTGTCAAAAACTATGGTGGCATCCACTGGCCGGCCACCTGGAGCAAATGGCAAGTCAAGTCAGTGCTGCCAACCGTTCGCTCGACACAGAGCAGACCGGACCAAAACTATAGTCCTTCAGCAGATATTTTCACCGTATTTCACGACACAACTTCTTCCTTAGCCTTTATCATAAGATTTAATCTTATAAACCAAAGTCAGCACGGATTCAGGCAAGGACGATCCTGCATCACAAACTTGCTGTCATTCTACTCAGAGGTCTATGAGGCAGTAGATAGCGATAAAGCTTACGATGTTATTTATCTGGACTTTAGTAAAGCTTTTGATAGGGTGCCACAGGAAAGGTTAGTTAGAAAGGTTCGAGCACACGGTATAGACGGTGATATCTTAAAATGGATAGAATCCTGACTGAGAGGACGAAAGCAGAGAGTATTAATAAATGGAACTAAGCCGGACTGAGGATTAGTAACTAGCGGTGTACCACAGGGTTCAGTACTCGGTCCCTTATTATTTATTATATATATAAATGATCTACATTTAGGAGTCAATAGTAGCAACAGCAAATTTGCCGACGATACAAAAATAGGGCGTATCATTAACTCGACTGACGATTGCCATAAACTTACAAAAAGACCTCGATACATTTCCCAAATGGTCTAAAACTTGGCAAATGGAATTTAACGTTGAAAAATGTAAAGTACTTAACGTAGGCAAGACCATTGGAGACACTAAATACAGCTTAGATAACAAATAAATTAGCAAATCGGAATGCGAGAGGGATCTAGGAGTTATGATTAGTAACGACCTGAAACCAAGGCAACAATGGATTAATGCGAGAAATAAAGCAAATAGAGTCCTAGGATTTATTTCGAGAAGCGTGAGCAATAGATCATCTAAAGTACTGAAACTTTATCTAGCATTAGTAAGGCCACATTTAGACTACGCAGTATAATTTTGGTGTCCTTACTATAGAATGGAAATTAAGTCGTTAGAAAAGTTACAGAGAAGAATGACAAAAATGATACATGACGTCCGGAACCTGTCATATGAAGACAGACTGAAAAGACTATAAAGTCTGCATTCGCTAGAGAGGCGCAGAGTAAGGGGAGACTTAATTGAGGTGTTTAAGTGGATGAAGGGTATAAGTAAGGGAGATATTAGCAAGGTACTTAAAGTGAGCATACAGGATAGAACTAGAAATAATGGTTTCAAACTAGAAAAATTCCGTTTCAATAAGGAAATAAGTAGAAATTGGTTTGGTAATAGAGTAGTAGACGAATGGAATAAGCTACCTAGTAGAGTAGTTGCTGCCTCTTCCATTGAGAGTTTCAAGCATGGGCTAGATAAGCATATGACTAATAAGGGGTGGATATAGAAAAAAGAAAATCTTATAACCAACACTAATTCATAATTTTTCCTTTTCAGGTTACACTATGATAGTCTCTATTCTCCTTTCACACTTTCCTGTAAAATGTCCACGCCAGTTTTTCTATACTGCGTGGTGTTCTTTCTTTTTCCTGCAGGCTTCGGGTGGAGGGTTTGTAGGGCGGGGGAGAGCCTTCTTCTTTGCTATCCTTATCTCATTCTAGTAGTTCAGTTTCCCTTCTAGGAGCTGCCTAAAGTAGCCGCAGCGAGAAATGAACGCTGTGGTGGGGCAGCCGGTCATCCAGGGATTCCCCCACTGTAGCCATATCCACATGTCACCGACCATAGAGGTAGGATGTCACCGACCATCGGCCACCGCTGCAGCCCCGCTCCATGATCCTTACCCTGTGTCTCTGGCTTTCTCTTTCTCTCTCGGTTTCTATATAAACTGCTGTATTTCCGAAACTAATTATGAAATTATTATGACTTTTGTTCCACACCACCACTGAGGTAAAAATCAAGGAGAGTTTTCTGTATAAAGGTTTCCCCCCCCTTGTCTGAGGGCAGGTCAGTTCTGGCGCGTGTATAATTATAGGTCAGGCGGAGGTATCGGCAAGGCCGCACTCCCCCGCTCATATGCCACATTTAGGAGGGGGGGGGAACCTTTATACAGAAAACTCTCCTTGATTTTTACCTCAAAGGTGGTGTGGAACAAAAGTCATAATAATTTCATAATTAGTTTCGGAAATACACCAGTTTATATAGAAACCGAGAGAGAAAGAGAAAGCCAGAGACACAGGGTAAGGATCATGGAGCGGGGCTGCAGCGGTGGCCGATGGTCGGTGACATGTAGATATGGCTGGAGTGGGGGAATCCCCGGTCATCCCGGCTGCCCCACCACAGCGTTCATTTCTCGCTGCGGCTACTATAGCATGGGCCAACCGGCCTACTGCAGTTATCCTCTCTTCTTATGTTCTTATTTCTCCCATCCTTCCTGTCACTTCTTATTGTTTTTCTTTCCTTTAAAGGTTGCTTTACATTGAGTGACAAGCCAAACTGTTTCCCGTAAGCCACGAAACCATTTACAACGCTGGGTGGTAACCATATAACCAAACCATACGTGCTCCCTACGTGTCAACAAGTGGGTCGGTGGAGGGTTAGTGCCCGTCCCTGTAAAACAAATAGAGTCAAATGGCCACCTCTTACGGGATAATGGCGTCTGGCAATAGATACGTAGAACTATTTCTTTCACTGTATATGTCTGTGTGTGTGTGTGTGTGTGTGTGTGTGTGCGCGTTTGTGTGTGTGTGTGCGCGTTTGTGTGTGTGTGTGCGTTTGTGTGTGTGTGTGTGTGTGTGTTTGTGTGTGTGTGTGTGTGTGTGTGTGTGTGTGTGTGTGTGTAGGTATCTTTGCATGAGAGAGAGAGAGAGAGAGAGAGAGAGAGAGCCGATTCCGTACCTATATCACAGGCTGGTATTTACCAAGCCAAAGTCTCAGGGGAATACCGTCCCCCTCCCCCCTCTCTCTCTCACTGTCTTCCCAACATTTCCGTCTTTCCTGTCGGCATTCTCAAGGGTGTGGATTTATTTATGGTGCTTAAAAGAATCACTTTCATATATGTTCTCGGCAGCAGTAATGTTTTGTTCCATTAACCAATAACATAAGAACATAAGAAGACAGGATAACTGCAGTAGGCCGGTGGGCCCATGCTTACTAGATTAAAGACAATGAAAGTATCGCCATTTCACCATGAAAATATACAAAAGTTTTATGGTATGTGACAATACAGGCATGGTGCGATGATAATTACGTTTGAAATGACTGGGTTCACAGTTATTTATTTAGCCTGTCACAAACACCCTGTGGTTTCATGCTGATAATTCTTTGTGGAGAGACAATAGAATCCTATGGATATGTTACGTGAACATGTGATGCTCATGAATGAACGTAAATTCCCTAATAATTAATCTTATCACGATTATATTTCACCCCCATACTATTCGCTCACTGTGTACCTTGTTGTTTTGTGGACTGCTCCACGCTTTAGCAGCCATTGTTTGACTTGTGGCAGTGTCCTTAGCAGCTGGCTTTGTAAATCTCTTGCATAATGTTCCGAGCTGAAATGCCTTTCACAGGCACGGTTGTGGAAAGAAACCTTGTTCCTCCGTCCACACAAATGTACCCATTTTACTCGTCTTATTTTATCATTTGGCAGGCGAAAGCGTCTCAGATAATGACCATCCGATGTCTTGCCAGAACACCCAAATACACAGCAGACAGTGATATGTAATATACCATCATAAAATGTATAAAATAAAGTAGGCTATGCATCACAATGGGCTGCTCCAAACACACTTTTATCCTGGCTCCGCGATACAAGCGGATGCCCTGGTGACGTGACCGGTCAAGGCGTGCAGTCATAGATGACTTACACACAACCTGCTTTGGTCCAGAGATGAGCACATTGAGTCTCTTACACTGTGAGGTTGACCATGCTACGCATCCCTTACAACAGTGTGACAAAACTGCTATAATAAAGCAAGGATAGCAAAGAAGAACGTCTGCCTGTCCAACAAACCATTTACCCCAATGCAGCAATAACTGTGAGAACACCACACACTGTAGAAAAATAACGTCGATATATATGACTGTGAAACATGAAAATGAAAAAGAATTATTTGATAACTAGTTAATTTTTAGAATCCAACCATAACTTGTAGTATATTTAAGTGGCCTGTGCTTAAAACTGTCAATGGAAGGGGAAGCAACTATATCGCCAGTTAGCTTACTCCATTCGTCCACTACTCTATTTCCAAAGCATTTTCTACCTATCTCCTTATTAAAACGGAATTTATGTAGAACAAGTCCTCTTGTATGCTCACTTTAAATACCGTGCTAATGCCTCCCTTGTCTATTTCTTTTATGCACTTAAACCCCTCAGTTCAAGTCTCTCTTTACATTCTAGTGAACGCAAATTTAGTCTTTTCAGTCTTTCTTCATCTGTAAGGATCCAAATATCATGTATCATTTTTAGAAATCTTTGTACATTTTTTAAAGAATTTATATCCATTTTATAGTACGGACAACAAAATTGCATTGCATCGTCTAAATGTGGCGTTGTTTTATGTCTATTGCTCACCCTTCCCAGAATAAATTCAGTGAACCTATTAGCTTTATTTCTCACATGAATACACTGTTTCCTTTGTTTGTGACCCTTACTAATCATTACTATTATCTCTGCATCTCATTCCTATTTACTGTATGAATTGCTTTATTATTTAAGGTAAACCTAGTATATCTTATTGTTTAATCCACGTTAAGCAAAATAACTCAGTCGTAAGGAGAGAGAGAGAGAGAGAGAGAGAGAGAGAGAGAGAGAGAGAGAGAGAGAGAGAGAGGCGACTCACCAATACTTGACGTGACCTGATCCTTGAGCCCGCCCTCGCTTCCCCTCCAGCCATCCCCAGAGGCCACCAGTCAATCCTTAACCTTCATTGGCCAGGTAAGTAGCCAAACAGAGAGCATCAGTCACCACCGTGGCAGGATCCTCGCCCTTATAAGACAGCCTGAACCCCCACACACTCAGTTCTGTTCTCCTTGTCTTGTTATTCAGTCAGCCTTCACCTGTTGTCGTCTCTCCCGTCTTTACATTGCTCAGTTGACTTTACCGCTTCTCCCACCCAAGGCTACCGTCCAATATTCGTATTGGCGTTCGCTCTGCCCGGGTGTTCTATCACTGTTATTTATCACGATAACAGGTAACACACTCACGCAGCCACCCACCACCATGGACCAGTCGCACATCACACACCAGGTTAGTAACGTTACTTGTATCATCGTATTTGTTCTGGCACCAGACGCTTGGCCACTTGCGAATTTTTGGTTACAAGGATATGTAAAATATACATATAAAAAAGTTGTTGAGATGAACGTTGATAATGTTCTTAGTGCCAGCGAATATCGCCCTTAAAAAAAAAAAATGTGTGAAAATCGCTTTGGCATTATATCAAGTACTTTCTGAACAATGTTATTCTTCTACTTTGTTCTTGGTAGGAAAAGTATGACACCGAAGACTGTCCATCATTTCAGTGTCTGAAAAATTACTTTTTTATTCTAATTTATTTGTGACTTAATCAAAGCATAGAATCTTGAGTAAGTTCTTGAGACTGTGTTAAAGCATTTATCACGCGATATTTGTCTTATGAGCGCCAAATTCTCAGTCGCTAGTGAAGTTATTTTTATTCTTTCCCTGCAGCCTGTAAGTCGACCCGTCCTTTCTTTGAGTCATTTCTTCCAGCCATCCTCTCATTCAGTTCTTCTTGTCTTCCTCGTGATTCATTTCTGTTTACCTTTCTTTGATTCATTTGTTCCTCCCATTCTCTCATTAAGTTTATCCTGTCTTCCTTGTGATGCATTTTTCTCTCATTCTAAATCAATTCGACCTCCCATCCTCTGATGCACCTCTTCCTTCAGTCCTTTGAATCACTTTTCATTCCACCTGAGTCACTTCTTCCTTCCAGTCTTTGTTTCAAGTTCTTCTTCTCTACTCCTTTGCACATTGTTTTATTCCACTCGAATACTATTGTTCCTTGGTGCTAGAGAGGGTTGCCTTCATGTGGTGGCGCCGATATAACCAGTTGGATTCATTGCCTGGCTATACAAACATCCTTCAATTCCCTTCCTATTCCCCGAAAAGAAAGTTGGACTGCAGGAAAGAGGTAACTTTGGCTTACAGTCCACTGCGTTCATATTTCAGATGAACCTGGGGCTACTACTGCTAATGCTACTTTTCCTCCTCCTCCTCTACGTCCTCCTACTAATACTAATATTACAGCTACTGCTACTTTTACTCCTCCTCTTTCTCCTCCTTCTCCTCCACTTCCTCCTTCTCCTCCACTTCCTCCTCCTCCTCCTCCTACTGCTGCTGGTACTTTTACTGCTATCACCACCACCTCCCTTTTTGTAGCTGTTTCCTTATCCTCTTCTCGCATTTTATTCTGGTTCATTCTTTGCCTCCATCCCCCCAAAGGAAGATACTGGTCTGCAGGAAAAGGGCAACTTCAATCTGCAACCCACTGTGTTCTCATTTCTACTATATTACTACAACTACTGACCCTTCGACAACAACAACAAATACCACCACCACCACTACTGCTGCTGCTACCACTACTGTTTCACTTCTACATGTTACCTTCTCCCTCTAAACCGTTTGACTCCCTTTCATTCCTTGTCTTCCATTTAACCACTGCTTGTTGCATAACTGTTACGTGTAATAAATTATTTTCGACCTACTTAGGAATAATAGTAGATACTTAATACACGATATACAGTGTTCTGGTTTTTCATCCTGCGCTCTGATTTTTCTTTCTTTGTGTAACTTGGCCAGAGGTACAGATAAATCTCATAATCACAATCATCATCATCATCATCATCATCATCAAGACACCCTTTCCTGCTCTTGAGTGGCATAAGGATAAATTTTGCAAATTATATTTCTCAGACAATATTTAAAAACATAAGAGAGGATATCTGCAGTAGGCCAGTTGACCCATACAAGGCAGCTGCAACAGGAGTGATTAAACTGCTACAAAAAAACAAAGAATAGTAAAGAAGAAGGCTCTCCCCTACCCACCAAACCGTCCTGCCTAACCAGCAGGAATATCTGAAATGGAACACCACGCATTATAGAGAAACTGGCTTGGACATTTTATAGGAAAGTGGGAAAGGAGAAAAGAGACTATCGTGGTGAAATCTGAAAAAGAAAAAGAATGAGTTAGTTCTAGCTATTGGTAGATTTTCATTTATATCCTACCATTACTTTGCATATACTTATCTAGCCTATGCATGAAATTCTCAGTGGAAGAGTCAGCAACTACATTACTAGGTAGTTTATTCCATTCATCCAGTATTTTTTTGCCAAACCAATGTCTGCCTATTTCCTTACTAACACGGAATTTATCTAGAGTGAAACCATTGCTTCTAATTCTATCACCTATACTTACTTTGCAAACAAAGCCGTTATTTATTCCCTTCATCCACTTGAAAAGTTCAGTTAATTTCCCTTATCCTAAGCCTTTCTAGTGAGTGAAAATTTAGTCTTTTCTCTCTATCTTTATATCAAACGTTTCGAACATCATGTATCATTTTTGTCATTTTTCTCAGTACATTGTCTAACGAATTTATATCCATTCTATAGTACAGACACCAAAACTGCACTGCTTATACTAAATGTGACATTACTAATGCTAGATAATGTTGCAGTATTACTTTAGATCTCCCATTGGTCATGCTTCGTGAAATAAATCCTAGGACCCCAGTTGCTTCATTTCTCGCATTAATATACTGTTGCCTTGGCTTGAGGTCTTTACTAAACATGACTCCTCGATGTCTTGCATTCCGATTAAGTTCTTTATTTTCTAAGTTGTATGTAGTATCCGATAATCTTGCCCTCGTTGAGTACTTAACATTTTGTCACGTTAAATTCCATCTGGCAGTCTTTAGATCATTTGTACAATATATCAAGTCCCTTTTGTAGGTTAAGACACTCGTCAGTTGAGTTACTGATACGTTTTAATTTTGGGTCACTGGCAAATTTGCCAACACTGCTAGTGATTCCTAAGTCTAAATAATTAATACATAATAAATAATAAGGGGCCGAGTACAAATCCTTGTGGTACACTGCTACTTACCGATACTAATACCCAATCCGACTAAGTGCCATTTATTAAAACTCTACCTTCGTCTCTTCACCCAGGGGTCTATTCATTTTAAGATATCACCGCCTATACCATGTGCTCAAACCTTTCTAACTAATTTTTCTCGTGGGGCCCTATCAAAATATTTACAAAATCCCAGATACATATTATCGTAAGCTTTATCGGTGTCTACCGCCTCATACACCTCCGAGAAGAATGACAAGAAGATTGTTAGGCAGGATCGTCCTTGCATGAATCCGTGCTGACTTTCAATCATGAGATTATATCTTTCTTAATGTTTTCTGACTCAGTTGCAATAATTGACTAGAATTTTTCCTACTGCTGATGTTAGACTTATCACACGATAGCTCGACGCAACTGAGCTATCATCAAAAAAAAAAAAAAAAAAAAAGTTGATACAATAAAGAAAGTAAAAATGGGGAAAGCCCCAGGAAGTGATGGAGTGTGTGGTGAAATGCTGAAGCATGGGGGAGAGATAGTAGTAGAATGGGTGTCGAAGATGTGCTGCTTCGCCTGGAAGGAAGGTAGAGTCCCGGAGGATAGGAAGTCAGGTATAATTATTCCTCAGTACAAAGGAAAAGGAGAATAGGAAGTGTGTGGTAATCACAGGGAAATTTGACTTCTTAGTCTAATAGGAAGAGTATATGGTAGGATACTTATTGACGGAGTTAGGGAAATAACAGAGGAATTAGTTGGAGAAGAACAGGGAGGTTTTAGGAAGAGAAGGAGTTGTGTAGATCAGATATTGATTCTTAGATCTTTAGTAGAAATGTTTCTAGAGAAGGGAAAGAAGTTGTAAGCGGTCTTCATGGATTTGGAGAAGGCACATGACAAGGTGGATAGATCAGGATTGTGGAAAGTATTAAGAATATATAGAGTAGTTGGGAAGCAAGATTGTGGAAAGTATTAAGAATATATGGAGTAGATGGGAAGTTGTTGAAGGCCGTGAAGAGTATGTATGAGGGTGCTAAGGCTGCAGTGCATGTGGATAGTGAACTGAGTGAATTTTTCTATTTGAAGGATGGACTGAAACAAGGATGTGTCATGTCTCCATGGATGTTGAATCTGTATATGGATTGGGTTATAAAAGAGATACAAGGTTGGGCAGTCGATGTTGGATCACCCCTAGTGAGAGAGGGCAGTGTTTGAAACTCCATGTCCTGTTGTTTGCAGATGATACTGTGTTGTTAAGTGAAGACGAAGGGGAGCTGCAAGGCTTGGTGGATGAGTTTGGGAGTGCATGTAAGAATCTAGAGGTGAATGTAGAGAAGATTAAAGTTATGGTCTTTGAGAGAAGTGAAGTCAGTGAATGTACAGTGAGGCTTGATGAGGAGAAAATGGAAAATGTGAGTGCGTTTAAGTACTCGGGTAGCGTGGTGAGTAAGGATGGAAGTTTAGAGGATGAAGTGCTTGAAAGGGTACAACGGGGAAGAAAGGATGCTGGTTCCTTGAAAGCAGTTATAAGAAACAAGGCAGTGAGCATGGAAGTGAAAAAGCTACTACATGACAGTATTGTGATACCAGCTGTAACGTATGGAAGTGAAGATTGGACCTTTTTGGAGGCACAGAATTCAGCTGTGGGAATGAGTTATTTGAGAGGAGCACGTGGAGTCACATGGAGAGACAGACAAATGAATAAATGAAGTGAGCATGGAGGTGAAAAACTACTACATGACAGTATTGTGATACCAGCTCTAAATACGGAAGTGAAGATTGGACCTTGTTGGAGACACAGGAGTCAGATGTGGGAATTAGTTATTTGATAGGAGCACGTGGAGTCACATGGAGAGACAGACAAATGAAGAAATGAAGGAGAGTTATGGCGTGGATGTGGATGTGATAGGAAGCGTTATGAGAAATACAATGAGGTGGTTTGGCCATGTAGAGAGGATGGAGAGTGAGAGACTGACGATGAGAGTGTATGTGAGGTGGAGGGGGGTAGAGGGATAAGATGGAGGGATGGAGTGCAGAGGTATATGAGAGGGGTGTGTTAGATTGAAGCAGGGCAATGGAATGATGGGGGACAGGGCGACATGGAGGCGATTTGCTTGTGGCCAACCCTTACGGGATTAAGGCGTCTGGCAATAAATAGATTGACAGGTATATTTACGCCTCTGGAAGTTCTGAGCTTTAAAATCATTAAATACCGATATAAGAGGCTGACATAATTCTTTCTTGCTTTCCATCATAATTTTTGTATATATAACGTGCTGATCCAGCGATTTTTGAGGGTTTAACTTATCAGTTCCTTTCAATATGTCTTCTTTACTAATGGTTATTTAACTAAGAATATACTAATGGTTATTTAACTAAGAATATAGTCCGTATTATCATTGTAAATATTTGTTGCTTGAGGGAGCTGGTCTTGATTTTCCTAGTTAAATACTGATATAAAATAAATATTTAGGATAGAGTACATTTCTTTATCCTCTCTTGTGAAGTTTGTGATTCTGTTTTAAAAGGCCCCATCCTGTTTTTATATTTCGCACAGTACATCTGATTAAAAAAATATATATATGATAATATTTTGTGTTTTTCTTTCGTTTCTCGCGAAACCTTAATTTCATAACATCTCTTTGCTTTCCTTATCCCCCTCTTTATATCCTTATTCAAAATCGCGCACCGGTTACTGTAAGTATTCTTCTCCTCTGTTTATTTTTTCTATAATTATATTCCTTTCCTTTGGCCTATGAGAGATTGTAATTTGCTGTTTAACCCTCTCGGTTCTGAACTATTCGTTCTAAACGCTTTTCGAGGGATATATGTATTTTGGCCTCTGTGTATTATTATACATACTCTTCACGGCCTCCAATCACTTCCCATCTACTCCATATATTCTTAATACTTTCCATAATCCTGCTTCCCATCTACTCCATATATTCTTAATACTTTCCTCACTCCTGGTCTATCCACCCTGTCATATGCCTTCTCCATCATATTTCTCACTGACCGAACGGTTGCTTGTTTCCGGACCTGAGTTAGTTAATCTTCGTCATTTGAACCACACTCCCAAGTATATGCTGTCCTTCACCTATGACCTGAGCTTCCCCAGTGATTTGACTCACAAACCCACTCAAATTTTGTCCCTCACCTATGACCTTATCTTCCTCAGTGACCTGACTCCCTCATGTGACTCGTCTGTCCATGAATTTTTGTTCTGGTTTAAGTTCTTAATTCACAAAAATATATCTGACGAAAATTAGGAATGGTCGAGCGGTTTTTAATAGAACTGACATCTTAAATAAATTGAATCATGATCGCTAGTAACGAGTCGTCCGCCAACGTATATATCACTAATGACGTTTTTAATATTAGATAAAACCAAATCTAATTTGTTATTACCTTTAGTGGGCTCTCTGATATACTGGTAAAAAATTATCCTGATCTACCCCTAGAAATTCCCCTGACTCAGCATCCGCTGGCTGGTTTCACCAGTTTATTCTTGTCAGGTTAGGATCCCCCCACAAAAATTGCTATGCTGAACTGTGACGCTTTCCTAATTTCCTCCCAAAGGTATTTACTGTCTGCTTTGTTTAATTCAGGAGATCTGTCAATAACTCGAAAGACCAATTTTTCCTCATTGTTACTAAATTCAACACAAACACTTTCCGTGTCCCTGTTTACTTTCATATCGGCTTTATTGTAACACATTAACGAATCCTTTACATAACTAGCTACTCCGCCGCTCTTCCTTCCCAGATGGTTAGACACAAAAATATAACCATTTATCATATGTTCTGCCTAAAAAAAAAAAAAAAAAAATACTCGAGTGTCTGTATTCATCTTAGTTTCACTAATAACAGCAACGTCTACTTTTTTTCTGTACAAATAATAGCCTTCAGTTCATCCATTTTTTTTTTTTTTACTTAAACGCCTGTTGTTTGCTTAGTACACTTTCAAAATATTACGAATGCTTACCGTATGACTCTATAGTACATCATGATTCACTTTCTTTAATGGTTTTGTCATACGGAGTCTTATATACTTCTTTTTAGTTGAAAGCATCCTCTTAGTCACACATTATCATCATCAATTATTATTATTATTATTCTTATTATCGTGAATTGTTGAAAAGGGAAGCCTCTCAACAGGCCCGGTCACGATTGGAGCCCGCCATCACCCTCCCATATCTCTATTTTCCTAATACATGAGTTGTTTGTTTTATGTAATATTACAGAGGGTGAGTGAGTGAGTTAGTGTTGTATTTGTGTGCAGAGTGACAGCGTGGAGGAGCTGAAGTGTGGTATCTGCCTGGGGATGTATGACAGGAAGAACAAACAACCCCGGTCCCTCATCTGTGGCCACGTCCTGTGCACTGCCTGTGTCAGTAGCATTTTGATATCCTCCTGGCCAATGGAATGTCCCTTCTGCAGGCGGTGGGAATGGAGGCTCAGCTGCAGCCTGGCCCTCCTGCCTGTCAATCAGGACCTGCTACGGCGCCTGCCTGAGGCACCTCCTACATCTCAGGCGGCCCAGGCGGAGGCAGAAGCCACACCGGCAGCCGCAGCCGCACCATCCCGGGACAGACATGCAGGGCTTGCGGCAGGCCAGCGGGCACCAAGGCGCTCCTACCCGACGGCCAGCGGCCTCTCTCGCAACGCCGCATTCCAGGCTGCCTTTTATCGCATCAGCCTGGAGAATTAGCTGGCCATGTCACACCCACCACTAGTTTTACTTAACCTGATTTTTTGAAATCACATTATCATATAGTTTCAATGATTGCATCAATCACTGGTGTAACAAGGCAGTGGATTTCGATTACTTATGTATGTAAATGCTTTATCAGTATAATTAAAATCTAAACTGTGTTTTGCTCACAAATAAAAATTCTTCGTAACTCCATGTGCTATTTACGTGTCCTTTTACAGTAGTAAATGATGAGTGTCAGGAAATATGGATTTTAAGAGTTCATGAGAACTTAAGTAGAGAGGATAACTGCAGTAGGTCCATATTATTCAGCTCCTACAAGTGTGACTAAACTACCAGAAGACAAGGATCGCAAAGAAGGTTCTATTCTTGTCTTTTTCTAGCTATTGAAGTGTAATCCTTACTCAGTTAGGGAATTTAAATGATTGTGAAATAGAAGACAGTTTTTTTTTTTTTTTTTTTTACATACTCGGTCCTATAGCTACTGTAGCATCAGATAGGCCGTTCGTATGTGTTCACAGTAATACTTGCAGATAAGTAGAGAGAGAGAGTAAAGTAAGAAGTGGAGGATGAGGAGGCACAATAACAGAAGAATGGCCTTGATGCATCCAGCTAGTCCTCTCCTCCCTTAGGGTACAAATAAACTGCTTTGCTATCCTTGTCAAGTCACGATATTGTAAGAGATGCCTCGCTTGGGCCATCCAGTACTGCTTTTATCCTCTTTTCTGTGTTTCTATATCTGCAAGAATTAGGTAAAGACAGAAAGCAGGAGACCTGTCACCCGCCCACCAAACACTGCAACAGAAACAGACAAAATTCCTAGGAACTGAATTGGAATTTTAGTAGAGATGAAGGGAAGAATCACATATACTACCCAAACAGAACTTGGGGAAAACGTTTCTCGGTCAAGAGTGATTATAGGCTGGAAAGGTGACTGGGCAAAGGAGGTACCTTTTATTTTTTATTTTTTCCAAAGAAATCGATCGTAGTCCATCCATGACTTTAAGATCATTGCAAAACTCTCACCGATTCAGTCCGGTTACCAATTTTGTATTATATTCAATATTTGCTGGTGATTTTTTTTTTACCTTAGGGTCGATTCTTTCAACTGGAGGGGTTAGATACAGCTTTCATCAACCCCTCCATTACTATATTGTTAGATACAGCCTTCATCAACCCCTCCATTACTATACTATTAGATACAACCTTCATCAACGCCTTCATTACTATACTGTTATATACAGCCTTCATCAACCCCTCCATTACTATATTGTTATATACAGCCTTCATCAACCCCTCCATTACTATACTGTTTTTGCTTTAATTTTGCCTAAAACTGGCATCTCTCCATCTTGAATGCTGAGTTGTAAAAATAGATTGACGCTAGAATATAATGCCAGCCATGAAGACGTGCCATGGAAAAGATATAGAGCCATAGTATAATGTCTTTTTCATCCGCTGACCTACGTGAAATTAGCTGTAAAAAAGACGAAAATCTGGGCCAGGTTTAGTAAGACAGAGTACAGGGGATCTCCCAAACTCAACCAGAATAATTCAGTAAGCAACTGACAAGAAAAAAAAAACATACGCCATTTGGCTGAATAGGTAAATAGGAGTCAACCTTGTCACCAATTGCCTCTAAGGGGTCAGCGGTAGTCCAAGCAAGACTGTACGATCAACCAAACAGGCCACTGCAAAGCATTACTAATTTCCACTTACATTTCAGTGCCAAAAGAAAGGGTATCTGAACACATGACAGTAGTAACAGAAGATACAACCCCAGGATGATCTGACTGTGAACCCGGTGGATTGCAGGCATTAGTTCCTCTTTTCTTGCAGTCCACCATCCTCGTCTCCGTGGATAGGGAAGTAAATTAGAGACGTTTGCATAACCAGGTAGTTGAGCCCCGGGTTATATCAGTGTCACCACGTGAAGGTGTCCTTCTGCAGCACCTGAACACATGCTAAACTCAATGTATATTGCTTACAGATACCACACTAGACTTCTGCCCTTTCCTAAAACTATACTCAAGTAGTTTTATCCAAGTATCAAGTTCTTTTCCTACCTGACCTACACAGAACATATGAGGAGAGGATAACTGCGGTAGGCCGGTTGACCCATGCTAGGCAGCTACTAGAAGAGTAACTGAACTGCTAGAATGAGATAAGGATAACAAAGAAGAATGCTCTCCCCCGCCCTCCAAACTCTCCAGCAGCAGCCAGCAGGAAAAAATCAGAAAGAACGCCACGCAGTTTAGAAAAACTGGCGTGGACATTTTATAGGAGAGTGTGAAAGGAGAATAGAGACTATCATAGTGTAACCTGAGAAGGAAAAAATATGAATTAGTATTGGTTATAAGATGTTTTCTTAAATTCATATCCACCCCTTATTTTTCATATGCTTATCTAGCCTATGCTTCAAACTCTAAATGGAAGAGGCAACAACTACTTTACTAGGTAGCTTATTTCATATGTGAACTACAGTATTGCCAAAGAAATTTCTACCAATTTCCCTACTATAACGATGTATTTCTAGTTTGAAACTATTACTTCGAGTTGTATTCTATATGCTCACTTTAAGTACCTTGTTAGTATTTCCCTTATTTATACCTTCATCCACTTAAACACCTCAGTCAAGTCTTCACATATTTTACGCCTCAGTAGTGAGTGCAAATTTAGTCTTTTTAGTTTGTCTTCATACGACAAGTTCCGAACATCATGTACCATTTTTGTCATTCTTCTCTGTACATCTTCTAACGAGTTAATATGCATTCTATTGTAAGGACACCAAAATTGCACGGTGCAGTCTAAATGTGGCCTTGCTAATGCTAGATAAAGTTGCAGTATTACTTTTGATGACCTATTCCTCACGCTTCTCGAAATAAGTCCTAGGTCCCTGTTTGCTTTATTTCTCGCATTAATACACTGTTGCCTTGGTTTGAAGTCTATACTAACCATAGCTCCAAGATCTCTCTCGCATTCTGATTTACTAATTTCTTTCCTATCTGAGTTGTATTTAGTATCTCCAATGGTCTTGCCTACGTTAAGTACTTTACATTTCTCAACGTCAAATTCCATTTGCCAAGTTTTAGACCATGTGGAGAGTATTACATGCTTTGTCTAGTACTTTCTAAATACAACCACTTGCATTCTTACGTGAATTCCTGATTATCATAATACAGTAACTGTTCTCATGTTTTGAATGCTATGGTATTTTTTTTATAACACTTATAATAATGTCAGTGCCAGGTTATAACTATCGACCTGCTTAGCTAATTTATAGTTAATGAAGATGGACAACTGCCTTCCGAACACTTATTTAGCAATCCAGTATGTCACTGTTATGTCGGGAATCGAACCCGTGACTCTCAGCTGAGAGTCCGGAGGCAATCCACCTGAGAGTCCCGGGTTCGATTCCCTGCAAAATGGTGATATATTGGATGATTTTTCCTGTCTAAAGTACTGCTTTCTCTCTTCATTTTGACTTGCCATAAAATAATGTTTCGGATAGATTAAAAGCATCTACTTGTTCGAGTGTCAAAGGGTTATCTCAGCCTTTTCAGGCCCCCAGTGGGGGCGGAGGGACATTGGCTACAAGTTTATGAGAATGTGGGGTAAGTATTACCTGGTCGTAGCGCAGTTCATTGCTGTCTGGGTCTCACCTGAGAATCCCGGGATCGATTCTGAGCATAATGGTGAAATATTGGATGGTTTTTCCTCTGAAAAGTACAGGTTTCTCTTTTCATTCTGACTTCCCGTAAGTGCTTGGGATAGATGAAAAGCATCTACAGTACTTCCTCAAGTGTCGGGGGTTATCTCAGCTTCTTCAGGCCCACATTGGGGGCGGAGGGACATTGGTTACAAGATTCTAACCAAGATTCTAACAATGTGTGGTAAATTTTACTTGGTCGTAGCTTAGTGGATTTCTGTCTTGCTCTCACCTGAGAATCCAGGGTTCGATTCTCGGCATAATGGTTATATAATGGATGATTTTTCCTGTGTAAAGTACACCTTTCTCTCTTCACTTTAGCGTTGCGGACGTGCTAATAAAAAAGAAATGAGAAACGGTTTATAAATGCTAAATAAAACCATCACACAGAAAGAATTATATGTCGATTATTTTCGTTTAGTGACCGGTCAAGGCGTGCAGTCATAGATGACTTACACACAACCTGCTTTGGTCCAGAGATGAGCACATTGAGTCTCTTACACTGTGAGGTTGACCATGCTACGCATCCCTTACAACAGTGTGACAAAACTGCTATAATAAAGCAAGGATAGCAAAGAAGAACGCTCTGCCTGTCCACCAAACCATCTACCCCAATGCAGCAATAACTGTGAGAACACCACACACTGTAGAAAAATAACGTCGATATATATGACTGTGAAACATGAAAATGAAAAAGAATTATTTGATAACTAGTTAATTTTTAGAATCCAACCATAACTTGTAGTATATTTAAGTGGCCTGTGCTTAAAACTGTCAATGGAAGGGGAAGCAACTATATCGCAAGTTAGCTTACTCCATTCGTCCACCCTGATGACAGGGAGTGCTGGAGCTCCCGTTTCATCAGCCCTCAGGACTAGTTCCTGACCATCCCCCTTTGCTGAACTTTTTCAGTGTCTCAGTTACACAGAGAGTAGGCCAGCATGCTCTCCAGTACAAATTTCTCTATCTATCTTCACCAAACTACATGCACAGTACACACCACACTTCCTATTCAAAATTCACCAAAATGGCGGCAATTCACCCAGCCTCGGAGTCCCCAGAGGGGGGGACCATAAATGCCCCCGCCATCTGCCCCTCTCCCGGTGACGACTCGAGGTGCCTGGAACCACTGTCTGACTCTCTTCTTCTTCATTTCTGCAACATTCGTGGCCTTTCATCTAACTTTCGCTCTGTTGAGCACCACCTCTCCTCCTCTAAACCTCACCTTCTTTTTCTAACGGAGACTCAGCTGTCTGAGGCAACTGACAGCAAACCCTTTTCTGTATCCTCCTACTTTCTCTATACTCATTTCAAAGCCAAAGGTGGCTGTTGTGTATACATACGCAACGACTTATCTTGCTCTCGTGTTCCTGAACTTGATTCTTCTGAATTCTCCACTCTCTGGCTTCGGCTTTCCTGTCATTCTCTGACTAAATATATCTGTGCTGTTTACTTATCCCCTAATTCTACTGACTATCAAAAATTCTTCAACTATCTTACTTCTACGATGGAACACATTCTGTCCATTTCTCCTTTCTCTGAAATCTCCATTCTTGGAGATTTCAATGTTCACCACCACCTTTGGCTCTCCTCTCCTTTCACGGATCCACCTGGTGAACAAGCTTACATCTTTTCTATCCTTAATGACCTAGAGCAGCTTGTACAGCACCCTACCCGTATCCCTGACCGCCTTGGAGAGAGCTCCAACATACTTGACCTCTTCCTCTCAACTAATCCTTCTGCTTACTCTGTTAATCTTTTCTCTCCGTTGGGCTCCTCCGATCACAACCTTATTACCTTAACCTGTCCTATCGCTCCAGTACGGCCTGCGGACCCTCCAGGGAAACGTCGTCTCTGGCATTTTGGAGCCGTGGACTGGGAGGCCCTCAGGCAGTACTTCTTTGATTTTCCCTGGAATGATTATTGCTTCCATGGCCGTGAGCCATCTGAGTGTGCCTTGCACATTACGGAGGTTATTCTCTCGGGCATGGAAGCATACATTCCTTTCTCATATCCTTTGACTAACGCAAGAAAGCCTTGGTTTAATCACGCTTGTTCTAATGCTGTCCACAACAAGGAGAAGGCCTACAAAAGGTACCGGAGCCAACCCACCCCTGAATCACATAATCTTTACGTTTCTGCCCGGAATCGTGCTAAGTCTGTTCTTCGCTCTACTAAAAATAATTTCATCCATACTAAATGCTCTCAACTCTCCAACTCGAATTCTTCCCGCTCCTTCTGGCACCTTGCCAAAAATCTTTCTAACAACTTTACCTCATCATCCTTCCCTCCTCTTTTCTACTCTGATGGTTCTGTAGCTATTTCTTCTACTGATAAAGCAGATCTCTTCGCACAGACTTTCTCCTCCAATTCCACCTTAGACGATTCCGGTGCTGTTCCTCCATCACTTCCCCCTCTGACTTCCTCATGGCTGACATTAAAATTTCTTCAGTTGATGTATTTTCTGCCATTACTGGCCTCAGTACTAACAAGGCATATGGGCCTGATGGGGTCCCTCCTGTTGTTCTCAAAAACTGTGCTTCTGTGCTTACACCCTGCCTAGGCAAACTCTTTCGCCTTTGTCTGTCAACTTGTACCTTTCCTTCTTGCTGGAAGTTTGCTCTCATTCAGCCAGTCCCAAAGAAGGGTGACCACTCCCAACCCTCCAACTATCGTCCAATTGCTTTAACGTCCTGTATTTCAAAAGTTTTCGAGTCAATTCTTAATAGAAAAATTTTAAGGCATCTTTCCTATCACAACCTTCTTTCCGATCGTCAGTATGGGTTCCGTCAGGGACGCTCCACTGGCGATCTTCTCACCTACCTTTCAGACTCCTGGTCATCCTCCTTTCGGGACTTTGGCGAAAGCTTTGCCATTGCACTTGACATCTCAAAGGCTTTCGATCGAGTCTGGCATAAATCTTTAATTTCCAAACTGCCCTCCTACGGTTTCTATCCTTCTATCTGTGCCTTCATCGCTAGCTTCCTTTCTGGTCGTTCTATAGCTGCTGTCGTAGACGGCCATCGTTCTTCTCCTAGATCTATCAACAGTGGTGTTCCTCAGGGCTCTGTCCTATCACCAACTCTCTTCCTTTTATTCATCAATGATCTTCTAAGCTGTACATCTAACCCTATCCACTCATACGCTGATGACTCCACCCTTCACCTTTCCATTCGGTTCCCGCAACGCCCATCTCAACAGTTACTTCAAGAAACAAGGGATGAGGCTATGGCACACCTAATGTCTGACTTGGCTCATATCTCTGACTGGGGTAAAAATAATATGGTTGTCTTTAATGCATCTAAGACTCAGTTCTTACACCTATCAACCCGACAAAATCTTCCACAGGTATACCCACTAATGTTTAATAATATTCAGATTAATCCTGCATCATCCTTGAACATGCTTGGGGTTTCATTTACTCGGGACTTATCTTGGAAAGATCATATTACATCTCTTGTAAAATCTGCTTCCAAGAGATTGGGTGTGCTAAGCCGACTCCGCTCTTTCTTTACCCCTGCACAATTGTTGACTCTATACAGGGGTTTTATCCGCCCCTGTGTGGAGTACAACTCTCATGTGTGGGGAGGCTCCCCACATACAGCTCTTCTCAATAGGGTGGAGTCAAAGGCTTTTCGTCTCATTAACTCTCCTCCTCTTACTGACTCCCTTCAACCTCTGTCTCTTCGCCGCACTGTTGCATGTTTATCTCTTTTCTATCGCTACTTTAATGGTCACTGCTCCTCTGAACTGTCTGCTTGCATTCCTCCACCTCTACGACGGGCGCGTAGCACCCGTCTGGCAGCAAACTCTCATCCCTTTTCTGTCCAACTCTCTAATGCAAGAGTTAACCGTTACTCCCAGTCTTTCATTTATGCAACAGGTCAGCTCTGGAACTGTCTCCCTCTGTCTGTGTTTCCTTCTGCCTATGATCTCCAGTCTTTCAAACGTAGTGTGTCCAGGCATCTCAAAATGATCGGATCTTGAATTTGGCTCTCTATTGTATTTTGTTTTTCTCTTGGAGGGAACTGTTACTGCGGGCTCATGGCCTTTGGTTCCTTCTTCCTCGCATAAAAAAAAAAAACTCTGTTTCCAAAGCATTTTCTACCTATCTCCTTATTGAAAACGGAATTTATGCAGAACAAGTCCTCTTGTATGCTCACTTTAAATACCGTGCTAATGCTTCCTTTGTCTATTTCCTTTATGCACTTAAACACCTCAGTTCAAGTCTCTCTTTACATTCTAGTGAACGCAAATTTAGTCTTTTCAGTCTTTCTTCATCTGTAAGGATCCAAATATCACGTATCATTTTTAGAAATCTTTGTACATTTTTTAACGAATTTATATCCATTTTATAGTACGGACAACAAAATTGCATTCCATCGTCTAAATGTGGCGTTGCTTTATGTCTATTGCTCACCCTTCCCAGAATAAATTCAGTGAACCTATTAGCTTTATTTCTCACATGAATACACTGTTTCCTTTGTTTGTGACCCTTACTAATCATTACTATTATCTCTGCATCTCATTCCTATTTACTGTATGAATTGCTTTATTATTTAAGGTAAACCTAGTATATCTTATTGTTTAATCCACGTTAAGCAAAATAACTCAGTCGTAAGGAGAGAGAGAGAGAGAGAGAGAGAGAGAGAGAGAGAGAGAGAGAGAGAGGCGACTCACCAATACTTGACGTGACCTGATCCTTGAGCCCGCCCTCGCTTCCCCTCCAGCCATCCCCAGAGGCCACCAGTCAATCCTTAACCTTCATTGGCCAGGTAAGTAGCCAAACAGAGAGCATCAGTCACCACCGTGGCAGGATCCACGCCCTTATAAGACAGCCTGAACCCCCACACACTCAGTTCTGTTCTCCTTGTCTTGTTATTCAGTCAGTCTTCACCTGTTGTCATCTCTCCCGTCTTTACACTGCTCAGTTGACTCTAACGCTTCTCCCACCCAAGGCTACCGTCCAATATTCGTATTGGCGTTCGCTCTGCCCGGGTGTTCTATCACTGTTATTTATCACGATAACAGGTACCACACTCCCGCAGCCACCCACCACCATGGACCAGTCACACATCACACACCAGGTTAGTAACGTTACTTGTATCATCGTATTTGTTCTGGCACCAGACTGTTGGCCACTTGCGAGTTTTTGGTTACAAGGATATGTAAAATATACATATAAGGAAGTTGTTGAGATGAACGTTGATAATGTTCTTAGTGCCAGCGAATATCGCCCTTAAAAAAAAAAAAAAAAAAAATGTGTGTGAAAATCGCTTTGGCATTATATCAAGTACTTTCTGAACAATGTTATTCTTCTACTTTGTTCTTGATAGGGAAAGTATGACACCGAAGACTGTCCATCATTTCAGTGTCTGAAAAATTACTTTTTTATTCTAATTTATTTGTGACTTAATCAAAGCATAGAATTTTGAGTAAGTTCTTGAGACTGTGTTAAAGCATTTATCACGCGATATTTGTCAGTCTGAAATTTGATTTATGGTGGTACTGCAAAAATTATCAATGCCGGTATTCTAAACTTGATTATAGTCCAAAACTTATGAGCGCCAAATTCTCAGTCGCTAGTGAAGTTATTTTTATTCTTTCCCTGCAGCCTGTAAGTCGACCCGTCCTTTCTTTGAGTCATTTCTTCCTCCCATCCTCTCATTCAGTTCTTCTTGTCTTCCTCGTGATTCATTTCTGTTTACCTTTCTTTGATTCATTTGTTCCTCCCATTCTCTCATTAAGTTTTTCCTGTCTTCCTTGTGATGCATTTTTCTCTCATTCTAAATCAATTCGACCTCCCATCCTCTGATGCACCTCTTCCTTCAGTCCTTTGAATCACTTTTCATTCCACCTGAGTCACTTCTTCCTTCCAGTCTTTGTTTCAAGTTACTTCTTCTTCTTCTCTACTCCTTTGCACATTGTTTTATTCCACTCGAATACTATTGTTCCTTGGTGCTAGAGAGGGTTGCCTTCATGTGGTGGCGCCGATATAACCAGTTGGCTTCATTGGCTGGCTATACAAACATCCTTCAATTCCCTTCCTATTCCCCGAAAAGAAAGATGGACTGCAGGAAAGAGGTAACTTTGGCTTACAGTCCACTGCGTTCATATTTCAGATGAACCTGGGGCTACTACTGCTAATGCTACTTTTCCTCCTCCTCCTCTACGTCCTCCTACTAATACTAATATTACAGCTACTGCTACTTTTACTCCTCCTCTTTCTCCTCCTTCTCCTCCACTTCCTCCTTCTCCTCCTCCTCCTACTACTGCTGCTACTTTTACTGCTATCACCACCACCTCCCTTTTTGTAGCTGTTTCCTTATCCTCTTCTCGCATTTTACTCTCGTTCATTCTTTGCCTCCATCCCCCCAAAGGAAGATACTGGTCTGCAGGAAAAGGGCAACTTCAGTCTGCAACCCACTGTGTTCTCATTTCTACTATATTACTACAACTACTGCCCCTTCGACAACAACAACAAATACCACCACCACTACTACTGCTGCTACCACTACTGTTTCACTTCTACATGTTACCTTCTCCCTCTAAACCGTTTGACTCCCTTTCATTCCTTGTCTTCCATTTAACCACTGCTTGTTGCATAACTGTTACGTGTAATAAATTATTTTCGACCTACTTAGGAATAATAGTAGATACTTAATACACGATATACAGTGTTCTGGTTTTTCATCCTGCACTCTGATTTTTCTTTCTTTGTGTAACTTGGCCAGAGGTACAGATAAATCTCATCATCACAATCATCATCATCATCATCATCATCAAGACACCCTTTCCTGCCCTTGAGTGGCATAAGGATAAATTTTGCAAATTATATTTCTCAGACAATATTTAAAAACATAAGAGAGGATATCTGCAGTAGGCCAGTTGACCCATACAAGGCAGCTGCAACAGGAGTGATTAAACTGCTACAAAAAGACAAGGATAGTAAAGAAGAAGGCTCTCCCCTACCCACCAAACCGTCCGGCCTAACCAGCAGGAATATCTGAAATGGAACACCACGCATTATAGAGAAACTGGCGTGGACATTTTATAGGAAAGTGGGAAAGGAGAAAAGAGACTGTCGTGGTGAAATCTGAAAAAGAAAAAGAATGAGTTAGTTCTGGCTATTGGTAGATTTTCATTTATATCCTACCATTACTTTGCATATACTTATCTAGCCTATGCATGAAATTCTCAGTGGAAGAGTCAGCAACTACATTACTAGGTAGTTTATTCCATTCATCCAGTATTTTTTTGCCAAACCAATGTTTGCCCATTTCCTTACGAACACGGAATTTATCTAGAGTGAAACCATTGCTTCTAATTCTATCACCTATACTTTCTTTGCAAACAAAGCCGTTATTTATTCCCTTCATCCACTTGAAAAGCTCTGTTAATTTCCCTTATCCTAAGTCTTTCTAGTGAGTGAAAATTTAGTCTTTTCTGTCTATCTTTATATCAAACGTTTCGAACATCATGTATCATTTTTGTCATTTTTCTCAGTACATTGTCTAACGAATTTATATCCATTCTATAGTACAGACACCAAAACTGCACTGCTTATACTAAATGTGACATTACTAATGCTAGATAATGTTGCAGTATTACTTTAGATCTCCCATTGGTCATGCTTCGTGAAATAAATCCTAGGACCCCAGTTGCTTCATTTCTCGCATTAATATACTGTTGCCTTGGCTTGAGGTCTTTACTAAACATGACTCCTCGATGTCTTGCATTCCGATTGATTAAGTTCTTTATTTTCTAAGTTGTATGTAGTATCCGATAATCTTGCCCTCGTTGAGTACTTAACATTTTGTCACGTTAAATTCCATCTGGCAGTCTTTAGATCATTTGTACAATATATCAAGTCCCTTTTGTAGGTTAAGACACTCGTCAGTTGAGTTACTGATACGTTTTAATTTTGGGTCACTGGCAAATTTGCCAACACTGCTAGTGATTCCTAAGTCTAAATAATTAATACATAATAAATAATAAGGGGCCGAGTACAAATCCTTGTGGTACACTGCTACTTACCGATACTAATACCCAATCCGACTAAGTGCCATTTATTAAAACTCTACCTTCGTCTCTTCACCCAGGGGTCTATTCATTTTAAGATATCACCGCCTATACCATGTGCTCAAACCTTCCTAACTAATTTTTCTCGTGGGGCCCTATCAAAATATTTACAAAATCCCAGATACAGATTATCGTAAGCTTTATCGGTGTCTACCGCCTCATACACCTCCGAGACACAGTCGCGCACTTACAGCCATAGAGGTCACAGGTCACGGCCTGACCGCTCTCCCGCTCACGCCACCATGGCGACCCAGGACGGAAATCGGCCTCGGTCCCCGACAACTCTTACTCAGCAGAGTGAAAATATCAGTGACTGTAACACCAACAGTGAAACTAACAGCGATGTATCTATGGAGGAGGAAAATCGGCAACGGTTCCCAACAACTCAACCCCAGCAGATTGAAAGTACCAGTGGCTGTTACAGCAACAGTGGAGCTAGCAACGATATACCTGAGAATGGATCTGACGCTGAAGATGACAACTTCACTTTAGTACAGCCAAGACACAAGAGGAGACGGGAAAAACAGCAGCAACTCTCACAACTTCAGCAAGTGGCCAGGCAATACTCCACAGAAAAAGGTACTGTACTATACTTTCCAAGGGATTGCAACCTCAGTAAGGGAGAGAAAATAGAATGGATATCCAAAGCTTATCATTCAGGACTTAAAGTTAAAGTTCTTTTTGGCAAAACTAGCCCAATGATAGTTGGCAAAGATGCAAGCACGACTCAAAAACTTACAACGGAAGGCTTTAATGGCATAACTCTATATAAGCCTGCACCAAGAGTGAAGACAACAAAAATAATCATAAAGGGACTGCATACTGATATGCCACTAGACTATATTAACCAAGAACACCCATACATTAAAGGAGCGTCTTGGAACAAATGGAGTAAATACCATAAAGAGGTCATAGCTTGGTGCGCAGGAAATATACCGTCATCAATTTCACTGTCAATAATAGATCACGACCTGACTGTTGAGGAATATATCCCTAGGCCTTCCCCCTGTGGAGTATGCTGCAGCTGGAATCACAAAACTAGCGAGTGCAAGGGTAAACCTAAATGTAGATACTGTGCAGAGAACCACTTATCGTCAGTGTGTCTTGAGGAAATAAAGAAAGGTAAAAAAATCAACCGCAAGTGTGCAAATTGTGCAGGAGATCATAATGCAAATTCTACCAATTGCATGTACGTACCTAAGGGTGATGAGCCTGCACAAGCCTCTGCTGCAGCTCAAAATCCTGACACAGGACTCTCCCAACCCTCAAATGAGTTCACTCTGCAAACATCAGCAACATCCCCGTCAACCACAACTCCCCATCCTGTCCCTCCTCCCACCACAACACCCCACCCTGCTGCCCAGCGCACCACAGCTCCCCAAACTGCCTTCTCTCCCACGTCCGCCCAACCTCCACTCCATAACCAGAACCACTTCCCGGCACCACCATGGGCAATGCAACCTGATGCAACATACTCCAGTATGAACAGCAAAATAGAAAGTATGTGTGACGCAATTAAGCAAATTGAGGAGAACTTCACAGAGATGAATAACCTGAGGAAGAAAGTTGCTGACATGGAGATCACCATCGCCAACCTACAGAAAGGACAACACTCACGACGAAATGACAAGAATGAAAATGAAGAGGGCCCTACGGAGACGAACGATCTGAGGAAGAAAGTTGCCGACCTGGAAAGGACTATAGCAGACCTACGGAAGGAACAACACTCACAAACCAATGACGAAAATAAAGAAGAAGATGACACATCCCCAAATGAAGAACATTGCTCACGACACAGTGATAATGAGGATAAGCAAGACAGTGCATCAGTATCCATCGCCTCTCTAGAATACACACCAGAGCAATGCCAGAAAGCCATTAACACTGTAAACAGGAGGCTTCCCTGGCCAAAAGACTTATCAATGAAGGTTGTGAGAAGTACTCTAAAGCAAACATCGCTGCAACCAGACTCAGAATATGTCATAGCCATCACCAGAGTAGTAGAAGCAATTGACAAGCTCAAAGACCTCACTCATGCGGCACTCAGCACTGACCAGACACAGGATGACAGTGACGAATAACTCCCCACTCAAGATACTGACGTGGAATATCAACGGACTGAAACATAGGTACACTTGGGGACAGGTTTTCCTGGTACACCTTGCTATGAGTGAACGAATCCTGGCGTACCCTTACTGCACGGCGTGTACCGGTGTCTAGCCCCGCCCTCAAACCCCCTACCTCCCTCGCCACCCCCACCAAATGCCCACCACGACACACGGCCGATCTCGATACCGAATTAGTGTGTTTCGATGCATAACCGACGATGTGAGTACGAAGGATGTTTTTATAGGTATGGGAATGTCATACAGGTGTTGGATACATAATGGTGCTAAATGACTACTGCGTCCATTCATGCAGTAACACCAATGAAGAAGAATCCACGAGCGCAGTTTCCGAGCTCCTTGAAGCAGTGAGTCAGTCATCACATTACCAATATAGTGACAGTAACAGGAGCAGTAATGATGTTAGCATACCAAAAATGCCTATCTATATTTTACACAGTAAGTACCCTGTAGTGAAGTATCACAACATAATCACATCAAGCTGGGTATTATCATATTCTGCCCGACCCACAAACACCTGGGTTTCGGAGGTGTTGTGGTCACTGTGGTAACTGAGAAGGCTTACACGTCTACGCCACTCGTGATGAATCGCAGAGAGAACAATCTGGTGCTGCGAGGTCGCATTGTCACTACATGACAATGGTCTCTCAGTACGAGCCATCGCTAAGGAAGTTGGTGTGTCCCTCACCACAGTTGCCAAGTGGATAAAGAGGTGGGAGGAGAGTGGCAACTTAGCCGACATGGGTAAGCTGTGAATTAATGCGACTGTGAAATGAAAACATAATATGTAGTTTTCTTTATATTTATTAACTAAAATGAAGCACATACTAATTTTGCTGTGTCAGTGGCTAATTACTACATTAATATTTGTAGGAATATAGAGATGAAAGTGTTCACTGGCATAAAAAATGTCTAAGGATTTCAGTTTTATGCGTTCTAGCTAGGCCAGGAGGTCCACGGAAAACAGCCCCGGCAGAGGACGATCTCATTGTCGCGGCGGCTGAAGCTCGGCCCTTGACTAACGCTTTGGCCATTCGTGATGACCTTAGGCTGGAGGTTTCGGCAAGAACGGTACGACCCAGACTTCACGGTGTGGGGATTCACCACAGAACTCCAGCGAAAAAGGAGCTGTTGACGGAGCAGCACAAGGCGGGAAGACTTGCGTTTGCTCAACGTCACGCTGAAAAGGGCATGGATTATTGGGGCCGCGTCATCTTTACTGATGAGAAATGTTTCTCTTCCACTACACATGGCAGGATGCATTGTTGGCGGAGAAACAGTACAGGGTATGATATTCATAATTATTGTTAACTTAAGTCTGCATTTCATTATAGTTTAATTCCGTGTTCATTCGTTATTATTATCTTGTAGAAGTGATGCACATATTGTTAAAGACCAAGGCATAAATACTGTTCTTACAGTAGTTAACAATAAATATGCCTTTGACGTTAATAACAAGTGCATCATAAAATATACTGCCTTATCAATAAAGAAACAAATATGTTTTCTCATTCAGATACGACCCCCGCAACATCGTTGAGGTGGCTCGATCCGGTCACGTCACCTGTAATGTGTGGGGCTGGGTGTCGTTGCATGGCATGGGTGATGTGTTCCGCATTGAGGGGAGGTTTACAGCAGCAAAGTATGTTGAGCTGTTGCAGACCTCCTTCTTGCCTTCTCTTAGACAGAGGAATTTCCCTTTCCCAGCGGGTCCTATCCTGTTCATGCATGACCGATGTCCCATTCGTATGGCTCGTGTTGTTCAAGAATGGTTTGAAGGACAGGATAACCTTCACCTTCTTGAATGGCCGAGCAAAGGGGCGGACATGAATGTGATTGAGCATGTGTGGGCCCAAATGGTGAACACCTGGAAAATGGGGCAGGAGAGAACACCCCAGCAACTCATGCAGCACATCAATGCCCAGTGGGAATTAAGCAGACATAATCCTGAACAGATCCGCGTCCTAGTAAATTCTTTACCTGAAAGACTGCAGAATGTTATTGAAAGACAAGGAGGGTGGTCTAGGTATTAGTAAAATACTGTATATGGCAATATTTATTTTAGGTAAGTAATTACGTTGCCATAAATATACTTTATCTCTAGTGATCACTGATATTTTTCTTTCTGTACTAAACTTTATTTACAAAAGCGTGTTATCAGGGTGGTGAAAGTATTAGTGGAACTGTAAATATTTTTATGGGAATATGTTCTTTACCTAAACATTTACTGGTTTTTATCACCTCTAGTCGTCATTGACTATATTTTGTTTGTAATAAACATAAATTACAAAGTGTTGTTATATCCACGATTCCTTTCATATGTAAATCGATAGGTCCTTCGTACCATCAGTTTTCCAAGATAATCGCATATGCTAATACCTGTATTAGCGTTATTATAACCCACGCCCCAAGTGTCTAGTGTGTATTGTGGCGTCTGTGTGGACTCTGGAGCTAAATACAACAGTAACTTAGCTTCATGTATAATTATTTCCTTCATTCTAGGATACATTAATACAGGCTAATTATTTACTGTATGAAAGTATATATTGTGATACATCATTACTGCTCCTGTTACTGTCACTATATTGGTAATGTGATGACTGACTCAGTGCTTCAAGGAGCTCGGAAACTGCGCTCGTGGATTCTTCTTCATTGGTGTTACTGCATGAATGGACGCAGTAGTCATTTAGCACCATTATGTATCCAACACCTGTATGACATTCCCATACCTATAAAAACACCATTCATACTCACATCATCGGTTATGCATCTAACCAAACAAACTCGGTATCGAGATCGGCCGTGTGTTGTGGTGGGCAATTGGTGGGGGTGGCGAGGGAGGTAGGGGGTTTGAGGGCGGGGCTAGACACCGGTACACGCCGTGCAGTAAGGGTACGCCAGGATTCGTTCGCTCATAGCGAGGTGTACCAGGAAAACCTGTCCCCAAGTGTACATTGAATTACAACAGTTTGTGCTAGAAAACAGCATCGATATCATCTGCCTCCAGGAAACTAAACATGATAATAATGACAAGCTGGACCTATCTGGATACCATCACTTCACTGTTGACAGCTTTGAGAGGCGATGCAGTGGCAATGCCTACACCAGACATCGGGACCTAATTACCTACATCAAGAATACCATACCAACACGGCTTAACCCCATATTCTTTCTCGGTGATGACAGTCAGACACTCACAGTAGGCATCACAGATGAGAGAGGGAGAGAGCTCTTTCAGGCTGTCAATGCATATATTGGACAGGGTAAGCTCGACTTAGATCAGGCTTACCTTCAAACAAGCGATGTACTTACGATAATTGCTGGAGATCTAAATGCAGTACATCCAAGGTTAGGCAGTAATGCTACTAGGCAAGCCAACCCAAATGGTGTCACCCTATATTCACACCTCACGAGCACACATACCGTAATCAAGTTACTCAGCCAACCAGAACCGACACACATGCAGGGAAACAGGCTTGATTATATATGCACAATCAATGACCCAGGACTGGATTACATCAGTGAAGTTGTGGATACCCTTACCTCCGACCACTTTGGTTTGTATGCCGAAATAGAAATCCCTACAGCCTTTAGGAGAATAATCAGACCTAAGAAATACATCACAATCCCCACCAAGCAGAAGGACATGATAAAGAGTAAGCTGGAACTCTGGTATGAGAACTATACACCTCTAACAACAGACCAGTTCAATGAAGACCTTATAAGCAACCTAGAGTCAGCAATTACCACCAGTCAAATGCGATCAAGAGATGGTACAACTGTGATGAGGCAGTTAAAAGAATAAACAGGCAATATAAGAAAATAAAGAAAAAATGGGAAAATAATCCGAGCCCTGAAAACCTGACGATCTTTAAAAGAATGGAGAAACAGGTTCAACAGGTCAAGCTCAAGGCAAGAGACAAATACTGGGCCAACTTCCTTCAAACCATCAATCATCAAACCCCACAACAAGAAATAGCGAGGAAGATCGATATCATCCAAGGAAAGAAAAAAAGCAAACCATTACACAGTAACCCGACGGCAAAAGCAGAGGAACTCATAAAACATTGGTCGTCTGTATCCTGCAAAGACAACCTACCACTTAAAGTAAGACATTCATGTAGAAAAAGAGTCAAAAGAAAGATAAACAAGCTACGTGATGCAGTAGGTAGGGCACATGAGATGGATGACAAACCTATCACTGAAGAGGAATTTAGGAAGTGTCTCAAAACAAAAGGATCAACAGCACCTGGGATGGACGGAATCACCTATGCAGTTATCAAGTTTTTAACTACCATCAAGGGCAATCCTGTACTTCGTCTGTACAACATGATCTGGATGGGTGGACCCATCCCCAAAGCATGGAAGAAAGCCATAATCGTTCCTATACCGAAACCAGGAAAGCCAGGCGAATATAGACCAATATCTTTAACATCGTGTCTCTGCAAATTCTTTGAGAGGATTGTGCTCAACAGGCTTCTGCACGTCGTGAAACCCAAACTAGCCAAGTGTCTCTACGGTTTCTTGCCTGGGAGGGGAACACATCAATGCATACACAGGGTTAAGGCAGGCATCACACAAAGATACACAGTTTTTGTAGACCTTAAAGGGGCCTTTGATAGAGCTAACCCAGATATAATACTCACCGAATTAGCATCAATGACACATGGGACACTTTTACGAATAGTACAGGAGTATTTAACTGACAGATACAGCTGTGTGTACTTTGAAGGTGTACTCAAGATGGGAAGAAATGCAGTTAGGTACACCACAAGGAGGAGTCCTGTCACCTACTCTTTTTAACATCATCATGAATACAATCGGAAAAATAAACATCAAGGGAGTCACATTCACTATATATGCAGATGACATAGTAATACAGGCCAACACACGTAATCTAATGACAAGAGCTCTTAAGGAGTTCTCTAAAACATGCAATAGCGTAGGACTGATAATAGCACCAGAGAAGACCAAAGTACTACACAGGAAGGGAAAGAACAGGGGAAACCTTAGAATACAGGGAAAAGTCCTTGAGGAAGTTAGAACCTATCGATACATGGGTATTCTCCTAGGTAGAACCAACCAACACAGTGACGAAATAAGTAAGATTACACAAAAGATAAAGCCAAGACTAGCACTGCTTAAAAGGGTTGCAAGAGGCAATGTTGGATCCACAGTACCACTCGTAAGACAGCTGTACATTACTATGGTAAGATCAGTCATAGACTATAGTGCCAGTTCTCTCCTCCCGTTGACTAAGACCAGCATCAAACGACTCGAAGTCATCCAGAACAAGGCTATAAGAGCCATATTAGGCTCCCCCATGTCAGCTAGACGAGAATCAATCAGGTTAGAGGCAGGATTTACAACGATTGAACATAGATTACTCAGTATAGCCACCAAACAAGTCATCAACTCATTGAACACAAGGGATGATGGTGCATTCTATAATGCAGTATTTCACTCAAGCCGAGTGCATTCAAATAATAAGTGGATTAGGGCAATTAAGACATTGTTTTGTGAAACTAATGTACATGGCTATATTGATAACAATCGGCACACTGTAACACAACTCCCACCATGGCAAGCTCCGAAGATAAATCTCTCTCTAACGTATCTCTCCCACAAGAAAGCAGATACGCCTGCCCCTCTCCTCAGACAGGACTTCCTGCACAGGCTCAGTGGTCTCCCAGGGGATTCCACGATCTACTACACCGACGGGTCCCTCTTGGAAGATGGACGAGCGGGCTCCGGGGTTGCGTGGTATGGAGAGCAGAAGGAAGAGGGTGGTGCAATATCGATGCGTCTCAGTGACGGGAGCTCAGTCACCCAATGTGAGATGCTCGCAATAACCTGTGCCTTAGCAACGGCAAGAAGAAAAGATGAAGATGCTATTATAGTGTCTGACAGCCTCGGCGCTTTACAGGCTCTGCAGTCAAGATCACCTGAGTACCAACTTCTGGCTGACAGAATACGTGCACTGGTATATAAGATACAGAGAAATGGTAAATCAGTGGACTTCATATGGGCACCTTCTCATTGTGGTATCATAGGAAATGAACGCGCAGACGCTCTAGCGAGAGAAGGGGCATTGAAAGATAGTGTGGACTATAAATTCGCCCTACCTGTGAGTGGAATCCAAGCTAAAATAGGTTCTAGAGTTATACAACAGTACAGCCAACACCTAGAAAAGATAAAAAACACACACGTAACATTCAGAAATTATATATCAGTTTCAAAGTACATGGCACCTGACTATGTCAGTGTAAAACTTACTACCAGAAGGCAGCAAACAACCTACAGTAGAATTAGACTACAATATAGATATCTCTGGGAAATAATACAGTCAGATAACAATGTGATTAGAAACTGCAGAGTATGTGGAGAGACCGCAAAGCACAACTTAGAGCACTACATTGCTGAGTGTCCATATGTTAAATCATACAGAGAATTATGTCCCTCAAATAGTAGAGATGATCTATTGGTACACTTTTTACAGCCCTCTATCCTTAAAAAGGTGATCAATGAATTCCCAGGTTTCGCTTGTGCAGTGTAACACAATTCATATATTTTAATCCCACATCACCTCTATACGTCCTTGTATATAGGTATGTCTGTATATGTATGTGCATATATGTATATATGTATGTGTGTGTATATGGGTGGATGCAGTATGGGTATGTGTATGTATGAGTATATGTGCATATATGTGTGTGTGTGTATATATGTATGTATATGTGTATATATATGCATGTGTGCGTATATGTGCATGTATGTATGTGTGTATGTGCGTATATGTATGTATATGTATATGTGTGTGTATATGTATGTATATATGTGTGTATATGTGTGTGTATATGTATGTATATATGTGTATATGTATGTGTATTTATGACATGTCTGTACGTGGGTATATGTTTATACGGTATATGTTTTTGTTGTGTATGCATATCTCATATTTTATGTATATCTATATATATGTATATAGGGATATATGCATGTGTGAAGGTACATGTTTTTATGTATATCTATATGTATGTATATGGGGATATATGTATGTGTGAAGGTACATGTTTTTATGTATATCTATATGTATGTATATGGGGATATATGTATGTGTGAAGGTACATGTTTTTATGTATATATATGTATATAGGGATATATGTATGTGTGAAGGTACATGTTTTTATGTATATCTATATGTATGTATATAGGGATATATGTATGTGTGAAGGTACATGTTTTTATGTATATCTATATGTATGTATATGGGGATATATGTATGTGTGAAGGTACATGTACTCTTGCCCTGCTCAATCACTCTCTTCCTCCACCCTCTCTTCCCCTGGGAGCTCAGCCCATCCTCTCCAGTACACTACCCCCAGGCAGACCCCCCCCTCAACCCGCATTCTCCCATTCCGCAGGGAACGCACCCCCCCTCTCCTACTAATAATCCTTTACCTTGCCTTGTTCCCCACTCCCCCAGCTCTCCCTCCAGTCTCGACTCTCTCTCTCTCTCTCTCTCTCTCTCTCTCTCTCTCTCTCTCTCTCTCCACACCAGTGTTTGCCAACTTACCTCTCGTTTAAATCTTATAATTACTGACAGTTCTCAAACTAATATCCTCTGTAATTACTGACCTACCTCCTCCTCATTCCCCTCCCCTGCTTCTCACCTATCTGTAATATCCCCACACAGCCGCTTCTACTGCTCTCTCTCTCTCTCTCTCTCTCTCTCTCTCTCTCTCTCTCCACACCTTTGTTTGCCAATAATCTCCTCCTAAATCCCATTATTACTGACCTTCCTCTCCTCCCTCTCCCTATAGTAGCCGCAGCGAGAAATGAACGCTGTGGTGGGGCAGCCGGTCATCCGGGGATTCCCCCACTGTAGCCATATCTACATGTCACCGACCATAGAGGTAGGATGTCACCGACCATCGGCCACCGCTGCAGCCCCGCTCCATGATCCTTACCCTGTGTCTCTGGCTTTCTCTTTCTCTCTCAGTTTCTATATAAACTGCTGTATTTCCGAAACTAATTATGAAATTATTATGACTTTTGTTCCACACCACCACTGAGGTAAAAATCAAGGAGAGTTTTCTGTATAAAGGTTTCCCCCCCCTTGTCTGAGGGCAGGTCAGTTCTGGCGAGTGTATAATTATAGGTCAGGCGGAGGTATCGGCAAGGCCGCACTCCCCCGCTCATATGCCACATTTAGGAGGGGGGGGAAACCTTTATACAGAAAACTCTCCTTGATTTTTTCCTCAAAGGTGGTGTGGAACAAAAGTCATAATAATTTCATAATTAGTTTCGGAAATACACCAGTTTATATAAAAACCGAGAGAGAAAGAGAAAGCCAGAGACACAGGGTAAGGATCATGGAGCGGGGCTGCAGCGGTGGCCGATGGTCGGTGACATGTAGATATGGCTGGAGTGGGGGAATCCCCGGATGACCGGCTGCCCCACCACAGCGTTCATTTCTCGCTGCGGCTACTATAATGGGTATCTCGCTGAAGTTCGTACCAACCTCTACTGCTGTAACCTTTTCTTCTCTCCATGTACTTATCACTAAGTATATTGCATGAAGTCTGCATATTTAGATACTATACAGTATTTGGTACCATATTATGATGTACTACCAATTGTAACAATGTAACCGCACGACAGTTTTGTAACAGTATCACTCAATATTTATTTAGGTAACGTCATGTCGTCATACTATATTCTTGTAACTTAATGTCTAATGCTATCATTCTTTTTCAACAACAGTGTGCAACCACGCTCTCTCTCTCTCTCTCTCTCTCTCTCTCTCTCTCTCTCCACCTGTGTTTGCCAATTTACCTCTCCTCTAAATCTTATAATTACTGACAGTTCTCAGACTAAAGTCCTCTATAAATGCTGACCTACTCCTCCTCCTTTCCCTCCCTTGCTTCTCACCTATATGTTATAATCCTCTCTCTCTCTCTCTCTCTCTCTCTCTTTCTCTCTCTCTCTCTCTCTCTCTCTCTCTCATTACACTGTGACCATACCACAATCTCCACAATCTTATAATAGGAAATTTACCACTGCCTGTTTCTTGTTAAGAAACAATGTGTATATAATCATACTATATTCGTGTAACTTTATATCTGTGATTATTAATCTATTTATATGTTTATTACAATGGTTCAACCCATCAAGGCAATCCACCCGACGTATGTGTTACTAGGGGGTGCGCCATTTGTGTAATTTTCATTATGTAAACCTTACACAATAAAATTTGTAAATCAAATCAACACCTCCGAGAAGAATGACAAGAAGATTGTTAGGCAGGATCGTCCTTGCATGAATCCGTGCTGACTTTCAATCATGAGATTATATCTTTCTTAATGTTTTCTGACTCAGTTGCAATAATTGACTAGAATTTTTCCTACTGCTTATGTTGGACTTATCACACGATAGCTCGACGCAACTGAGCTATCAGCATTAAAAAAAAAAAAAAAAAAAAAAGTTGATACAATAAAGAAAGTAAAAATGGGGAAAGCCCCAGGAAGTGATGGAGTGTGTGGTGAAATGCTGAAGCATGGGGGAGAGATAGTAGTAGAATGGGTGTCGAAGGTGTGCTGATTGGCCTGGAAGGAAGGTAGAGTCCCGGAGGATAGGAAGTCATGTATAATTATTCCTCAGTACAAAGGAAAAGGAGAATAGGAAGTGTGTGGTAATCACAGGGAAATTTGACTTCTTAGTCTAATAGGAACAGTATATGGTAGGATACTTATTGACGGAGTTAGGGAAATAACAGAGGAATTAGTTGGAGAAGAACAGGGAGGTTTTAGGAAGAGAAGGAGTTGTGTAGATCAGATATTGATTCTTAGATCTTTAGTAGAAAAGTTTCTAGAGAAGGGAAAGAAGTTGTAAGCGGTCTTCATGGATTTGGAGAAGGCACATGACAAGGTGGATAGATCAGGATTGTGGAAAGTATTAAGAATATATATAGTAGTTGGGAATCAAGATTGTGGAAAGTATTAAGAATATATGGAGTAGATGGGAAGTTGTTGAAGGCCGTGAAGAGTATGTATGAGGGTGCTAAGGCTGCAGTGCATGTGGATAGTGAACTGAGTGAATTTTGCTATGTGAAGGTTGGACTGAAACAAGGATGTGTCATGTCTCCATGGATGTTGAATCTGTATATGGACGGGGTTATAAAAGAGATACAAGGTTGGGCAGTTGATGTTGGAGCACCCCTAGTGAGAGAGGGCAGTTTTTGGAAACTCCCTGTCCTGTTGTTTGCAGATGATACTGTGTTGTTAAATGAAGACGAAGGGGAGCTGCAAGGCTTGGTGGATGAGTTTGGGAGTGCATGTAAGAATGTAGAGGTGAATGTAGAGAAGATTAAAGTTATGGTCTTTGAGAGAAGTGAAGTCATTGAATGTACATTGAGGCTTGATGAGGAGAAAATGGAAAATGTGAGTGCGTTTAAGTACTCGGGTAGCGTGATGAGTAAGGATGGAAGTTTACAGGATGAAGTGCTTGAAAGGGTACAACAGGGAAGAAAGGATGCTGGTTCCTTGAAAGCAGTTATAAGAAACAAGGCAGTGAGCATGGAAGTGAAAAAGCTACTACATGACAGTATTGTGATACCAGCTGTAACGTATGGAAGTGAAGATTGGACCTTTTTGGAGGCACAGAATTCAGCTGTGGGAATGAGTTATTTGAGAGGAGCACGTGGAGTCACATGGAGAGACAGACAAATGAATAAATGAAGTGAGCATGGAAGTGAAAAACTACTACATGACAGTATTGTGATACCAGCTCTAAATACGGAAGTGAAGATTGGACCTTGTTGGAGGCACAGAAGTCAGATGTGGGAATGAGTTATTTGATAGGAGCACGTGGAGTCACATGGAGAGACAGACAAATGAAGAAATGAAGGAGAGTTATGGCGTGGATGTGGATGTGATAGGAAGCGTTATGAGAAATACAACGAGGTGGTTTGGCCATGTAGAGAGGATGGAGAGTGAGAGACTGACGATGAGAGTGTATGTGAGGTGGAGGGGGGTAGAGGGATAAGATGGAGGGATGGAGTGCAGAGGTATATGAGAGGGGTGTGTTAGATTGAAGCAGGGCAATGGAATGATGGGGGACAGGGCGACATGGAGGCGATTTGCTTGTGCCAACCCTTACGGGATTAAGGCCTCTGGCAATAAATAGATAGACAGGTATATTTACGGTCATCCACGCCCCTGGAAGTTCTGAGCTTTAAAATCATTAAATACCGTTATAAGAGGCTGACATAATTCTTTCTTGCTTTCCATCATAATTTTTGCAAATATAACGTCCTGATCCAGCGATTTTTTAGGTTTTAACTTATCAGTTCCTTTCAATATGTCTTCTTTACTAATGGTTATTTAACTAAGAATATACTAATGGTTATTTAACTAAGAATATAGTCCGTATTATCATTGTAAATATTTGTTGCTTGAGGGAGCTGGTCTTGATTTTCCTAGTTAAATACTGATATAAAATAAATATTTAGGATAGAGTACATTTCTTTATCCTCTCTTTGAAGTTTGTGATTCTGTTTTAAAAGGCCCCATCCTGTTTTTATATTTCGTACAGTACATCTGATAAAAAAATATATATATAATAATACTTTGTGGTTTTCTTTCGTTTCTCGCGAAACCTTAATTTCATAACATCTCTTTGCTTTCCTTATCCCCCTCTTTATTTCCTTATTCAAAATCGCGCACCGGTTACTGTAAGTATTCTTCTCCTCTGTTTATTTTTTCTATAATTATATTCCTTTCCTTTGGCCTATGAGAGATTGTAATTTGCTGTTTAACCCTCTCGGTTCTGAACTATTCATTCTAAACGCTTTTCGAGGGATATATGTATTTTGGCCTCTGTGTATTATTATACATACTCTTCACGGCCTCCAATCACTTCCCATCTACTCCATATATTCTTAATACTTTCCATAATCCTGCTTCCCATCTACTCCATATATTCTTAATACTTTCCTCACTCCTGGTCTATCCACCCTGTCATATGCCTTCTCCATCATATTTCTCACTGACCGAACGGCTGCTTGCTTCCGGACCTGAGTTAGTTAATCTCCGTCATTTGAACCACACTCCCAAGTATATGCTCTCCTTCACCTATGACCCGAGCTTCCCCAATGATTTGACGCACAAACCCACTCAAATCTTGTCCCTCCCCTATGACCTGATCTTCCTCAGTGACCTGACTCCTTCATGTGACTCGTCTGTTAATGAATTTTTGTTCTGATTTAAGTTCTTAATTCACAAAAATATATATGACGAAAATTAGGAATGGTCGAGCGGTTTTTAATAGAACTGACATCTTAAATAAATTGAATCATGATCGCTAGTAACGAGTCGTCCGCCAACGTATATATCACTAATGACGTTTTAAATATTAGATAAAACCAAATCTAATTTGTTATTACCTTTAGTGGGCTCTCTGATATACTGGTAAAAAAGTATCCTGATCTACCCCTAGAAATTCCCCTAACTCAGCATCCGCTGGCTGGTTTCACCAGTTTATTCTTGTCAGGTTAGGATCCCCCCACAAAAATTGCTATGCTGAACTGTGACGCTTTCCTAATTTCCTCCCAAAGGTATTTACTGTCTGCTTTGTTTAATTCAGGAGATCTGTCAATAACTCGAAAGACCAATTTTTCCTCATTGTTACTAAATTCAACACAAACACTTTCCGTGTCCCTGTTTACTTTCATATCGGCTTTATTGTAACACATTAACGAATCCTTTACATAACTAGCTACTCCGCCGCTCTTCCTTCCCAGATGGTTAGACACAAAAATATAACCATTTATCATATGTTCTGCCTAAAAAAAAAAAAAAAAAATACTCGAGTGTCTGTATTCATCTTAGTTTCACTAATAACAGCAACGTCTACTTTTTTTCTGTACAAATAAAAGCCTTCAGTTCATCCATTTTTTTTTTTTTACTTAAACGCCTGTTGTTTGCTTAGTACACTTTCAAAATATTATGAATGCTTACCGTATGACTCTACAGTACATCATGATTCACTTTCTTTAATGGTTTTGTCATACGGAGTCTTATATACTTCTTTTTAGTTGAAAGCATCCTCTTAGTCAACATTATCATCATCAATTATTATTATTATTACTATGGTGAATTGTTGAAAAGGGAAGCCTCTCAACAGGCCCGGTCACGATTGGAGCCCGCCATCACCCTCCCATATCTCTATTTCCTAATACATGAGTTGTTTGTTATATGTAATATTACAGAGGGTGAGTGAGTGAGTTAGTGTTGTATTTGTGTGCAGAGTGACAGCGTGGAGGAGCTGGAGTGTGGTATCTGCCTGGAGACGTATGACAGGAGGAACAAACAACCCCGGTCCCTCATCTGTGGCCACGTCCTGTGCACCACCTGTGTCAGTAGCATTTTGATATCCTCCTGGCCAATGGAATGTCCCTTCTGCAGGCGGTGGGAATGGAGGATCAGCTGCAGCCTGGCCCTCCTGCCTGTCAATCAGGACCTGCTACGGCGCCTGCCTGAGGCACCTCCTACATCTCAGGCGGCCCAGGCGGAGGCAGAAGCCAAACCGGCAGCCGCAGGCGCACCATACCGGGACAGACATGCAGGGCTTGCGGCAGGCCAGCAGGCACCAAGGCGCTCCTACCCGACGGCCAGCGGCCTCTCTCGCAACGCCGCATTCCAGGCTGCCTTTTATCGCATCAGCCTGGAGAATTAGCTGGCCATGTCACACCCACCACTAGTTTTACTTAACCTGATTTTTTGAAATCACATTATCATATAGTTTCAATGATTGCATCAATCACTGGTGTAACAAGGCAGTGGATTTCGATTACTTATGTATGTAAATGCTTTATCAGTATAATTAAAATCTAAACTGTGTTTTGCTCACAAATAAAAATTCTTCGTAACTCCATGTGCTATTTACGTGTCCTTTTACAGTAGTAAATGATGAGTGTCAGGAAATATGGATTTTGAGAGTTCATGAGAACTTAAGTAGAGAGGATAACTGCAGTAGGTCCATATTATTCAGCTCCTACAAGTGTGACTAAACTACCAGAAGACAAGGATCGCAAAGAAGGTTCTATTCTTGTCTTTTTCTAGCTATTGAAGTGTAATCCTTACTCAGTTAGGGAATGTAAATGATTGTGAAATAGAAGACAGTTTTTTTTTTTTTTTTTTTTTTTTTTACATACTCGGTCCTATAGCTACTGTAGCATCAGATAGGCCGTTCGTATGTGTTCACAGTAATACTTGCAGATAAGTAGAGAGAGAGAGAGAGTAAAGTAAGAAGTGGAGGATGAGGAGGCACAATAACAGAAGAATGGCCTTGATGCATCCAGCTAGTCCTCTCCTCCCTTAGGGTACAAATAAACTGCTTTGCTATCCTTGTCAAGTCAAGCTATTGTAAGAGATGCCTCGCTTGGGCCATCCAGTACTGCTTTTATCCTCTTTTCTGTGTTTCTATATCTTTGTTTTTATAAATGCAAGAATTAGGTAAAGACAGAAAGCAGGAGACCTGTCACCCGTCCACCAAACACTGCAACAGAAACAGACAAAATTCCTAGGAACTGAATTGGAATTTTAGTAGAGATGAAGGGAAGAATCACATATACTACCCAAACAGAACTTGGGGAAAACGTTTCTCGGTCCAGATTGATTATAGGCTGGAAAGGTGACTGGGCAAAGGAGGTACCTTTTATTTTTATTTTTTTCCAAAGAAATCGATCGTAGTCCATCCATGACTTTAAGATCATTGCAAAACTCTCACCGATTCAGTCCGGTTACCAGTTTTGTATTATATTCAATATTTGCTGGTGATTTTTTTTTTTACCTTAGGGTCGATTCTTTCAACTGGAGGGGTTAGATACAGCCTTCATCAACCCCTCCATTACTATACTGTTAGATACATTCTTCATCAACCCCTCCATTACTATACTGTTAGATACAGCCTTCATCAACGCCTCCATTACTATACTGTTATATACAGAATTCATCAACCCCTCCATTACTATATTGTTATATACAGCCTTCATCCACCCCTCCATTACTATACTGTTTTTGCTTTAATTTTGCCTAAAACTGGCATCTCTCCATCTTGAATGCTGAGTTGTAAAAATAGATTGACGCTAGAATATAATGCCAGCCATGAAGACGTGCCATGGAAAAGATATAGAGCCATAGTATAATGTCTTTTTCATCCGCTGACCTACGTGAAATTAGCTGTAAAAAAGACGAAAATCTGGGCCAGGTTTAGTAAGACAGAGTACAGGGGATCTCCCAAACTCAACCAGAATAATTCAGTAAGCAACTGACAAGAATAAAAAACATACGGCATTTGGCTGAATAGGTAAATAGGAGTCACCCTTGTCACCAATTGCCTCTAAGGGGTCAGCGGTAGTCCAAGCAAGACTGTACGATCAACCAAACAGGCCACTGCAAAGCATTACTAATTTCCACTTACATTTCAGTGCCAAAAGAAAGGGTATCTGAACACATGACAGTAGTAACAGAAGATACAACCCCAGGATGATCTGACTGTGAACCCGGTGGATTGCAGGCATTAGTTCCTCTTTTCTTGCAGTCCACCATCCTCGTCTCCGTGGATAGGGAAGTAAATTAGAGACGTTTGCATAACCAGGTAGTTGAGCCCCGGGTTATATCAGTGTCACCACGTGAAGGTGTCCTTCTGCAGCACCTGAACACATGCTAAACTCAATGTATATTGCTTACAGATACAACACTAGACTTCTGCCCTTTCCTAAAACTACACTCAAGTAGTTTTATCCAAGTATCAAGTTCTTTTCCTACCTGACCTACACAGAACATATGAGGAGAGGATAACTGCGGTAGGCCGGTTGACCCATGCTAGGCAGCTACTAGAAGAGTAACTGAACTGCTAGAATGAGATAAGGATAACAAAGAAGAATGCTCTCCCCCGCCCTCCAAACTCTCCAGCAGCAGCCAGCAGGAAAAAATCAGAAAGAACGCCACGCAGTTTAGAAAAACTGGCGTGGACATTTTAGAGGAGAGTGTGAAAGGAGAATAGAGACTATCATAGTGTAACCTGAGAAGGAAAAAATATGAATTATTATTGGTTATAAGATGTTTTCTTAAATTCATATCCACCCCTTATTTTTCATATGCTTATCTAGCCTATGCTTCAAACTCTAAATGGAAGAGGCAACAACTACTTTACTAGGTAGCTTATTTCATATGTGAACTACAGTATTGCCAAAGAAAATTCTACCAATTTCCCTATTTCTAGTTGAAACTATTACATCGAGTTGTATTCTATATGCTCACTTTAAGTACCTTGTTAGTATTTCCCTTATTTATACCTTCATCCACTTAAACACCTCAATTAAGTCTTTACATATTTTACGCCTCAGTAGTGAGTGCAAATTTAGTCTTTTTAGTTTGTCTTCATACGACAAGTTCCGAACATCATGTATCATTGTTGTCATTCTTCTCTGTACATCTTCTAACGAGTTAATATGCATTCTATTGTAAGGACACCAAAATTGCACGGTGCAGTCTAAATGTGGCCTTGCTAATGCTAGATAAAGTTGCAGTATTACTTTTGATGACCTATTCCTCACGCTTCTCGAAATAAGTCCTAGGTCCCTGTTTGCTTTATTTCTCGCATTAATACACTGTTGCCTTGGTTTGAAGTCTATACTAACCATAGCTCCAAGATCTCTCTCGCATTCTGATTTACTAATTTCTTTCCTATCTGAGTTGTATTTAGTACCTCCAATGGTCTTGCCTACGTTAAGTACTTTACATTTCTCAAAGTCAAATTGCATTTTCCAAGTTTTTGACCATGTGGAGAGTATTACATGCTTTGTCTGGTACTTTCTAAATACAACCACTTGCATTCTTACGTGAATTCCTGATTATCATAATACAGTAACTGTTCTCATGTTTTGAATGCTATGGTATTTTTTTTTATAACACTTATAATAATGTCAGTGCCAGGTTATAACTATCGACCTGCTTAGCTAATTTATAGTTAATGAAGATGGACAACTGCCTTCCGAACACTTATTTAGCAATCCAGTATGTCACTGTTATGCCGGGAATCGAACCCGTGACTCTCAGCTGAGAGCCCGGCAGCAATCCACCTGAGAGTCCCGGGTTCGATTCCCTGCAAAATGGTGATATATTGGATGATTTTTCCTGTGTAAAGTACTGCTTTCTCTCTTCATTTTGACTTGCCGTAAAATAATGTTTCGGATAGATTAAAAGCATCTACTTGTTCGAATGTCAAAGGGTTATCTCAGCCTTTTCAGGCCCCCAGTGGGGGCGGAGGGACATTGGCTACAAGTTTATGAGAATGTGGGGTAAGTATTACCTGGTCGTAGCGCAGTTCATTGCTGTCTGGGTCTCACCTGAGAATCCCGGGATCGATTCTGAGCATAATGGTGAAATATTGGATGGTTTTTCCTCTGAAAAGTACAGGTTTCTCTTTTCATTCTGACTTCCCGTAAGTGCTTGGGATAGATGAAAAGCATCTACTTCATCAAGTGTCGGGGGTTATCTCAGCTTCTTCAGGCTCACATTGGGGGCGGAGGGACATTGGTTACAAGATTTTAACCAAGATTCTAACAATGTGTGGTAAATTTTACTTGGTCGTAGCTTAGTGGATTTCTGCCTTACTCTCACCTGAGAATACAGGGTTCGATTCTCGGCATAATGGTTATATATTGGATGATTTTTCCTGTGTAAAGTACACCTTTCTCTCTTGACTTTAGCGTTGCGGACGTGCTAATAAAAAAGAAATGAGAAACGGTTTATAAATGTTAAATAAAACCATCACTCAGAAAGAATTATATGTCGATTATTTTCGTTTAGTTGCAAAAACTATGGTGGCATCCACTGGCCGGCCACCTGGAGCAAATGGCAAGTCAAGTCAGTGCTGCCAACCGTTCGCTCGACACAGAGCAGACCGCACCAAAACTATAGTCCTTCAGCAGATATTTTCACCGTATTTCACGACACAACTTCTTCCTTAGCCTTTATCATAAGATTTAATCTTATAAACCAAAGTCAGCACGGATTCAGGCAAGGACGATAATGCCTCGCAAACTTGTTGTCATTCTACTCAGAGGTCTATGAGGCAGTAAATAGCGATAAAGCTTACGATGTTATTTATCTGGACTTTAGTAATGCTTTTGATAGGGTCCCACACGAAAGGTTAGTTAGAAAGGTTCGAGCACACGGTATAGACGGCGATATCTTAAAATGGATAGAATCCTGGCTGAGAGGACGAAAGCAGAGAGTATTAATAAATGGAACTAAGTCGGACTGAGGATTAGTAACTAGCGGTGTACCACAGGGTTCAGTACTCGGTCCATTATTATTTATTATATATATAAATGATCTAGACTTAGGAGTCAATAGGAGCAAAAGCAAATTTGCCGACGATACAAAAATAGGGCGTATCATTAACTCGACTGACGATTGCCATAAACTTACAAAAAGACCTCGATACATTGCCCAAATGGTCTAAAACTTGGCAAATGGAATTTAACGTTGAAAAATGTAAAGTACTTAACGTAGGCAAGACCATTGGAGACACTAAATACAGCTTAGATAACAAAGAAATTAGCAAATCGGAATGCGAGAGGGATCTAGGAGTTATGATTAGTAACGACCCGAAACCAAGGCAACAATGGATTAATGCGAGAAATAAAGCAAATAGAGTCCTAGGATTTATTTCGAGAAGCGTGAGCAATAGATCATCTAAAGTACTGAAACTTTATCTAGCATTAGTAAGGCCACATTTAGACTACGCAGTATAATTTTGGTGTCCTTACTATAGAATGGAAATTAAGTCGTTAGAAAAGTTAAAGAGAAGAATGACAAAAATGATACATGACGTCCGGAACCTGTCATATGAAGACAGACTGAAAAGACTATAAAGTCTGCATTCGCTAGAGAGGCGCAGAGTAAGAGGAGACTTAATTGAGGTGTTTAAGTGGATGAAGGGTATAAGTAAGGGAGATATTAGCAAGGTACTTAAAGTGAGCATACAGGATAGAACTAGAAATAATGGTTTCAAACTAGAAAAATTCCGTTTCAATATGGAAATAGTTAGAAATTGGTTTGGTAATAGAGTAGTAGACGAATGGAATAAGCTACCTAGTAAAGTAGTTGCTGCCTCTTCCATTGAGAGTTTCAAGCATAGGCTAGATAAGCATATGACTAATAAGGGGTGGATATAGAAAAAAGAAAATCTTATAACCAATACTAATTCATAATTTTTCCTTTTCAGGTTACACTATGATAGTCTCTATTCTCCTTTCACACTTTCCTGTAAAATTTCCACGCCAGTTTTTCTATACTGCGTGGTGTTCTTTCTGACTTTTTCCTGCCGGCTTCGGCTGGAGGGTTTGTAGGGCGGGGTAGACCCTTGTTCTTTGCTATCCTTATCTCATTCTAGTAGTTCAGTTACCCTTGTAGGAGCTGCCTAGCATGGGCCAACCGGCCTACTGCAGTTATCCTCTCTTCTTATGTTCTTATTTCTCCCATCCTTCCTGTCACTTCTTATTGTTTTTTTTTTCCTTTAAAGGTTGCTTTACACTGAGTGACAAGCCAAACTGTTTCCCGTAAGCCACGAAACCATTTACAACGCTGGGTGGTAACCATATAACCAAACCATACGTGCTCCCTACGTGTCAACAAGTGGGTCTGTGGAGGGTTAGTGCCCTTCCCTGTAAAACAAATAGAGTCAAATGGCCACCTCTTACGGGATAATGGCGTCTGGCAATAGATACGTAGAACTATTTCTTTCACTGTATATGCCTGTGTGTGTGTGTGTGTGTGTGTGTGTGTGTGTGTGTGTGTGTGTGTGTGTGTGTGTGTGTGTGTGTGTGTGTGTGTGTGTGTGTGTGTGTGTGTGTGTGTGTGTGTGTGTGTGTGTGTGTAGGTATCTTTGCATGAGAGAGAGAGAGAGAGAGAGAGAGAGAGAGAGAGAGAGAGCCGATTCCGTACCTATATCACAGGCTGGTATTTACCAAGCCAAAGTCTCAGGGGAATACCGTCCCCCTCCCCCCTCTCTCTCTCACTGTCTTCCCAACATTTCCGTCTTTCCTGTCGGCATTCTCAAGGGTGTGGATTTATTTATGGTGCTTAAAAGAATCACTTTCATATATGTTCTCGGCAGCAGTAATGTTTTGTTCCATTAACCAATAACATAAGAACATAAGAAGACAGGATAACTGCAGTAGGCCGGTGGGCCCATGCTTACTAGAATAAAGACAATGAAAGTATCGCCATTTCATCATGAAAATATACAAAAGTTTTATGGCATGTGACAATACAGGCATGGTGCGATGATAATTACGTTTGAAATGACTGGGTTCACAGTTATTTATTTAGCCTGTCATAAACACCCTGTGGTTTCATGCTGATAATTCTTTGTGGAGAGACAATAGAATCCTATGGATATGTTACGTGAACATGTGATGCTCATGAATGAACGTAAATTCCCTAATAATTAATCTTATCACGATTATATTTCACCCCCATACTATTCGCTCACTGTGTACCTTGTTGTTTTGTGGACTGCTCCACGCTTTAGCAGCCATTGTTTGACTTGTGGCAGTGTCCTTAGCAGCTGGCATTGTAAATCTCTTGCATAATGTTCCGAGCTGAAATGCCTTTCACAGGCACGGTTGTGGAAAGAAACCTTGTTCCTCCGTCCACACAAATGTACCCATTTTACTCGTCTTATTTTATCATTTGGCAGGCGAAAGCGTCTCAGATAATGACCATCCGATGTCTTGCCAGAACACCCAAATACACAGCAGACAGTGATATGTAATATACCATCATAAAATGTATAAAATAAAGCAGGCTATGCATCACAATGGGCTGCTCCAAACACACTTTTATCCTGGCTCCGCGATACAAGCGGATGCCCTGGTGACGTGACCGGTCAAGGCGTGCAGTCATAGATGACTTACACACAACCTGCTTTGGTCCAGAGATGAGCACATTGAGTCTCTTACACTGTGAGGTTGACCATGCTACGCATCCCTTACAACAGTGTGACAAAACTGCTATAATAAAGCAAGGATAGCAAAGAAGAACGCTCTGCCTGTCCACCAAACCATTTACCCCAACGCAGCAATAACTGTGAGAACACCACACACTGTAGAAAAATAACGTCGATATATATGACTGTGAAACATGAAAATGAAAAAGAATTATTTGATAACTAGTTAATTTTTAGAATCCAACCATAACTTGTAGTATATTTAAGTGGCCTGTGCTTAAAACTGTCAATGGAAGGGGAAGCAACTATATCGCCAGTTAGCTTACTCCATTCGTCCACTACTCTATTTCCAAAGCATTTTCTACCTATCTCCTTATTAAAACGGAATTTATGTAGAACAAGTCCTGCTGTATGCTCACTTTAAATACCGTGCTAATGCCTCCCTTATCTATTTCCTTTATGCACTTAAACACCTCAGTTTAAGTCTCTCTTTACATTCTAGTGAACGCAAATTTAGTCTTTTCAGTCTTTCTTCATCTGTAAGGATCCAAATATCATGTATCATTTTTAGAAATCTTTGTACATTTTTTTACGAATTTATATCCATTTTATAGTACAGACAACAAAAATGCATTCCATCGTCTAAATGTGGCTTTACTAATGCTCCATAAAGATGCAGTGTTGCTTTATGTCTATTGCTCACACTTCCCAGAATAAATTCAGTGAACCTATTAGCTTTATTTCTCACATGAATACACTGTTTCCTTTGTTTGTGACCCATACTAACCATTACTATTATCTCTGCATCTCATTCCTATTTACTGTATGAATTGCTTTATTATTTAAGGTAAACCTAGTATATCTTATTGTTTAATCCACGTTAAGCAAAATAACTCAGTCTTCAGGAGAGAGAGAGAGAGAGAGAGAGAGAGAGAGAGAGAGAGAGAGAGAGAGAGAGAGAGAGGCGACTCACCAATACTTGACGTGACCTGATCCTTGAGCCCATTGGTCATGCTTCGTGAAATAAATCCTAGGACCCCAGTTGCTTCATTTCTCGCATTAATATACTGTTGCCTTGGCTTGAGGTCTTTACTAAACATGACTCCTCGATGTCTTGCATTCCGATTGATTAAGTTCTTTATTTTCTAAGTTGTATGTAGTATCCGATAATCTTGCCCTCGTTGAGTACTTAACATTTTGTCACGTTATATTCCATGTGCTCAAACCTTCCTAACTAATTTTTCTCGTGGGGCCCTATCAAAATATTTACAAAATCCCAGATACATATTATCGTAAGCTTTATCGGTGTCTACCGCCTCATACACCTCCGAGAAGAATGACAAGAAGATTGTTAGGCAGGATCGTCCTTGCATGAATCCGTGCTGACTTTCAATGAAGAGATTATATTTTTCTTAGTGTTTTCTGACTCAGTTGCAATAATTGACTAGAATTTTTCCTACTGCTGATGTTGGACTTATCACACGATAGCTCGACGCAACTGAGCTATCATCATTAAAAAAAAAAAAAAAAAAAGTTGATACAATAAAGAAAGTAAAAATAGGGAAAGCCCCAGGAAGTGATGGAGTGTGTGGTGAAATGCTGAAGCATGGGGGAGAGATAGTAGTAGAATGGGTGTCGAAGATGTGCTGATTGGCCTGGAAGGAAGGTAGAGTCCTGGAGGATAGGAAGTCAGGTATAATTATTCCTCTGTACAAAGGAAAAGGAGAATAGGAAGTGTGTGGTAATCACAGGGAAATTTGACTTCTTAGTCTAATAGGAAGAGTATATGGTAGGATACTTATTGACGGAGTTAGGGAAATAACAGAGGAATTAGTTGGAGAAGAACAGGGAGGTTTAGGAAGACAAGGAGTTGTGTAGATCAGATATTGATTCTTAGATCTTTAGTAGAAAAGTTTCTAGAGAAGGGAAAGAAGTTGTAAGCGGTCTTCATGGATTTGGAGAAGGCACATGACAAGGTGGATAGATCAGGATTGTGGAAAGTATTAAGAATATATAGAGTAGTTGGGAAGCAAGATTGTGGAAAGTATTAAGAATATATGGAGTAGATGGGAAGTTGTTGAAGGCCGTGAAGAGTATGTATGAGGGTGCTAAGGCTGCAGTGCATGTGGATAGTGAACTGAGTGAATTTTTCTATTTGAAGGTTGGACTGAAACAAGGATGTGTCATGTCTCCATGGATGTTCAATCTGTATATGGATGGGGTTATAAAAGAGATACAAGGTTGGGCAGTTGATGTTGGAGCACCCCTAGTGAGAGAGGGCAGTGTTTGGAAACTCCCTGTCCTGTCGTTTGCAGATGATACTGTGTTGTTAAGTGAAGACGAAGGGGAGCTGCAAGGCTTGGTGGATGAGTTTGGGAGTGCATGTAAGGATCTAGAGGTGAATGTAGAGAAGATTAAAGTTATGGTCTTTGAGAGAAGTGAAGTCAGTGAATGTACAGTGAGGCTTGATGAGGAGAAAATGGAAAATGTGAGTGCGTTTAAGTACTCGGGTAGCGTGATGAGTAAGGATGGAAGTTTAGAGGGTAAAGTGCTTGAACGGGTACAACAGGGAAGAAAGGATGCTAGTTCCTTGAAAGCAGTTATAAGAAACAAGGCAGTGAGCATGGAAATGAAAAAGCTACTACATGACAGTATTGTGATACCAGCTGGAACGTATGGAAGTGAAGATTGGACCTTTTTGGAGGCACAGAATTCAGCTGTGGGAATGAGTTATTTGAGAGGAGCACGTCGAGTCACATGGAGAGACAGACAAATGAATAAATGAAGTGAGCATGGAAGTGAAAAACTACTACATGACAGTATTGTGATACCAGCTCTAACGTACGGAAGTGGAGATTGGACCTTGTTGGAGGCACAGAAGTCAGATGTGGGAATGAGTTATTTGAGAGGAGCACGTGGAGTCACATGGAGAGACAGACAAATGAAGAAATGAAGGAGAGTTATGGCGTGGATGTGGATGTGATAGGATGCGTTATGAGAATTACAACGAGGTGGTTTGGCCATGTAGAGAGGATGGAGAGTGAGAGACTGACGAGGAGAGTGTATGTGAGGTGGAGGGGGGTAGAGGGATAAGATGGAGGGATGGAGAGCAGATATATATGAGAGGGGTGTGTTAGATTGAAGCAGGGCAATGGAATGATGGGGGACAGGGCGACATGGAGGCGATTTGCTTGTGGCCAACCCTTACGGGATTAAGGCGTCTGGCAATAAATAGATAGACAGGTATATTTACGGTCATCCACGCCTCTGGAAGTTCTGAGCTTTAAAATCATTAAATACCGTTATAAGAGGCTGACATAATTCTTTCTTGCTTTCCATCATAATTTTTGCATATATAACGTCCTGATCCAGCGATTTTTGAGGTTTTAACTTATCAGTTCCTTTCAATATGTCTTCTTTACTAATGGTTATTTAACTAAGAATATACTAATGGTTATTTAAGTAAGAATATAGTCCGTATTATCATTGTAAATATTTGTTGCTTGAGGGAGCTGGTCTTGATTTTCCTAGTTAAATACTGATATAAAATAAATATTTAGGATAGAGTACATTTCTTTATCCTCTCTTGTGAAGTTTGTGATTCTGTTTTAAAAGGCCCTATCCTGTTTTTATATTTCGTACAGTACATCTGATAAAAAAAAATATATATATATAATAATATTTTGTGGTTTTCTTTCGTTTCTCGCGAAACCTTAATTTCATAACATCTCTTTGCTTTCCTTATCCCCCTCTTTATTTCCTTATTCAAAATCGCGCACCGGTTACTGTAAGTATTCTTCTCCTCTGTTTATTTTTTCTATAATTATATTCCTTTCCTTTGGCCTACGAGAGATTGTAATTTGCTGTTTAACCCTCTCGGTTCTGAACTATTCGTTCTAAACGCTTTTCGAGGGATATATGTATTTTGGCCTCTGTGTATTATTATACATACTCTTCACGGCCTCCAATCACTTCCCATCTACTCCATATATTCTTAATACTTTCCATAATCCTGCTTCCCATCTACTCCATATATTCTTAATACTTTCCTCACTCCTGGTCTATCCACCCTGTCATATGCCTTCTCCATCATATTTCTCACTGACCGAACGCCTGCTTGCTTCCGGACCTGAGTTAGTTAATCTCCGTCATTTGAACCACACTCCCAAGTATATGCTCTCCTTCACCTATGACCTGAGCTTCCCCAATGATTTGACGCACAAACCCACTCAAATCTTGTCCCTCACCTATGACCTGATCTTCCTCAGTGACCTGACTCCTTCATGTGACTCGTCTGTCCATGAATTTTTGTTCTGATTTAAGTTCTTAATTCACAAAAATATATCTGACGAAAATTAGGAATGGTCGAGCGGTTTTTAATAGAACTGACATCTTAAATAAATTTAATCATGATCGCTAGTAACGAGTCGTCCGCCAACGTATATATCACTAATGACGTTTTTAATATTAGATCAGACCAAATCTAATTTCTTATTACCTTTAGTGGGCTCTCTGATATACTGGTAAAAAATTATCCTGATCTACCCCTAGAAATTCCCCTGACTCAGCATCCGCTGGCTGGTTTCACCAGTTTATTCTTGTCAGGTTAGGATCCCCCCACAAAAATTGCTATGCTGAACTGTGACGCTTTCCTAATTTCCTCCCAAAGGTATTTACTGTCTGCTTTGTTTAATTCAATAGATCTGTCAATAACTCGAAAGACCAATTTTTCCTCATTGTTACTAATTTCAGCCCAAACACTTTCCGTGTCCCTGTTTACTTTCATATCGGCTTTATTGTAACACATTAACGAATCCTTTACATAAGTAGCTACTCCGCCGTTCTTTCTTCCCAGATGGTTAGACACAAAAATATAACCATTTATCCTATGTTCTGCTTAAAAAAAAAAAAAAAATACTCGAGTGTCTGTATTCATCTTAGTTTCACTAATAACAGCAACGTCTACTTTTTTTCAGTACAAATAAAAGCCTTCAGTTCATCCATTTTTTTTTTTTTTTACTTAAACTCCTGCTGTTTACTTATTACACTTTCAAAATATTATGAATGCTTACCGTATGACTCTACAGTACATCATGATTCACTTTCTTTAATGGTTTTGTCATACGGAGTCTTATATACTTCTTTTTAGTTGAAAGCATCCTCTTAGTCACACATTATCATCATCAATTATTATTATTATTATTATTATTATTATTATTATTATTATGGTGAATTGTTGAAAAGGGAAGCCTCTCAACAGGCCCGGTCACGATTGGAGGCCGCCATCACCCTCCCATATCTCTATTTTCCTAATACATGAGTTGTTTGTTTTATGTAATATTACAGAGGGTGAGTGAGTGAGTTAGTGTTGTATTTGTGTGCAGAGTGACAGCGTGGAGGAGCTTGAGTGTGGTATCTGCCTGGAGACGTATGACAGGAGGAACAAACAACCCCGGTCCCTCATCTGTGGCCACGTCCTGTGCACTCCCTGTGTCAGTAGCATTTTGATATCCTCCTGGCCAATGGAATGTCCCTTCTGCAGGCGGTGGGAATGGAGGCTCAGCTGCAGCCTGGCCCTCCTGCCTGTCAATCAGGACCTGCTACGGCGCCTGCCTAAGGCACCTCCTACATCTTAGGTGGCCCAGGCGGAGGCAGAAGCCACACCGGCAGCCGCAGCCGCACCATCCCGGGACAGACATGCAGGGCTTGCGGCAGGCCACCGGACACCAAGGCGCTCCTACCCGACGGCCAGCGGCCTCTCTCGCAACGCCGCATTCCAGGCTGCCTTTTATCGCATCAGCCTGGAGAATTAGCTGGCCATGTCACGCCCACCACTAGTTTTACTTAACCTGATTTTTTGAAATCACATTATCATATAGTTTCAATGATTGCATCAATCACTGGTGTAACAAGGCAGTGGATTTCGATTACTTATGTATGTAAATGCTTTATCAGTATAATTAAAACCTAAACTGTGGTTTGCTCACAAATAAAAATTCTTCGTAACTCCATGTGCTATTTACGTGTCCTTTTACAGTAGTAAATGATGAGTGTCAGGAAATATGGATTTTAAGAGTTCATGAGAACTTAAGTAGAGAGGATAACTGCAGTAGGTCCATATTATTCAGCTCCTACAAGTGTGACTAAACTACCAGAAGACAAGGATCGCAAAGAAGGTTCTATTCTTGTCTTTTTCTAGCTATTGAAATGTAATCCTTACTCAGTTAGGGAATGTAAATGATTGTGAAATAGAAGACAGTTTTTTTTTTTTTTTTTTTTTTTTTTACATACTCGGTCCTATAGCTACTGTAGCATCAGATAGGCCGTTCGTATGTGTTCACAGTAATACTTGCAGATAAGTAGAGAGAGAGAGTAAAGTAAGAAGTGGAGGATGAGGAGGCACAATAACAGAAGAATGGCCTTGATGTATCCAGCTAGTCCTCTCCTCCCTTAGGGTACAAATAAACTGCTTTGCTATCCTTGTCAAGTCAAGCTATTGTAAGAGATGCCTCGCTTGGGCCATCCAGTACTGCTTTTATCCTCTTTTCCGTGTTTCTATATCTTTGTGTTTATAAATGCAAGAATTAGGTAAAGACAGAAAGCAGGAGACCTGTCACCCGCCCACCAAACACTGCAACAGAAACAGACAAAATTCCTAGGAACTGAATTGGAATTTTAGTAGAGATGAAGGGAAGAATCACATATACTACCCAAACAGAACTTGGGGAAAAGGTTTCTCGGTCCAGATTGATTATAGGCTGGAAAGGTGACTGGGCAAAGGAGGTACCTTTTATTTTTTTTTTTTCCAAAGAAATCGATCGTAGTCCATCCATGACTTTAAGATCATTGCAAAACTCTCACCGGTTCAGTCCGGTTACCAATTTTGTGTTATATTCAATATTTGCTGGTGATTTTTTTTTTTATCTTAGGGTCGATTTTTTGAACTGGAGGGGTTAGATACAGCCTTCATCAACCCCTCCATCACTATACTGTTAGATACAGCCTTCATCAACCCCTCCGTTACTATACTGTTAGATACAGCCTTCATCAACGCCTCCATCACTATACTGTTAGATACAGCCTTCATCAACCCCTTCATTACTATACTGTTATATACAGCCTTCATCAACCCCTCCATTACTATACTGTTAGATACAGCCTTCATCAACCCCTCCATCACTATACTGTTAGATACAGCCTTCATCAACCCCTCCATTACTATACTGTTATATACAGCCTTCATCAACCCCTCCATTACTATACTGTTAGATACAGCCTTCATCAACCCCTCCATTACTATATTGTTAGATACAGCCTTCATCAACCCCTCCATTACTATATTGTTATATACAGCCTTCATCAATCCCTCCATTACTATACTGTTTTTGCTTTAATTTTGCCTAAAACTGGCATCTCTCCATCTTGAATGCTGAGTTGTAAAAATAGATTGACGCTAGAATATAATGCCAGCCATGAAGACGTGCCATGGAAAAGATATAGAGCCATAGTAATGTCTTTTTCATCCGCTGACTTAACGTGAAATTAGCTGTAAAAAAGACGAAAATCTGGGCCAGGTTTAGTAAGACAGAGTACAGGGGATCTCCCAAACTCAACCAGAATAATTCAGTAAGCAACTGACAAGAATAAAAAACATACGCCATTTGGCTGAATAGGTAAATAGGAGTCAACCTTGTCACCAATTGCCTCTAAGGGGTCAGCGGTAGTCCAAGCAAGACTGTACGATCAACCAAACAGGCCACTGCAAAGCATTACTAATTTCCACTTACATTTCAGTGCCAAAAGAAAGGGTATCTGAACACATGACAGTAGTAACAGAAGATACAACCCCAGGATGATCTGACTGTGAACCCGGTGGATTGCAGGCATTAGTTCCTCTTTTCTTGCAGTCCACCATCCTCGTCTCCGTGGATAGGGAAGTAAATTAGAGACGTTTGCATAACCAGGTAGTTGAGCCCCGGGTTATATCAGTGTCACCACGTGAAGGTGTCCCTCTGCAGCACCTGACCACATGCTAAACTCAATGTATCTTGCTTACAGATACAACACTAGACTTCTGCCCTTTCCTAAAACTACACTCAAGATAAAACTACCTGACCTACACAGAACATATGAAAGTCAGTCATAACTGAACTACACCAATCCATTGAGAGCTAATTATTCCAGGACATCTAGCAGTCCATGTTACTTGCTGATCTTCCCCCCGTCTCCGGTCTCTCTCTCTCTGTCTGTCTCTCATCCTTTTCATTTTCCCTCTCTTTTCCACTTCACACATACCTTCCATCCCCCGTCCCCTTCCTCTTACTCTCCCTGTCATTAACAGTGTTGCCAGATGGTTCGGAGGTAATATCAGGAGATTCTGACCGGAAATTTCATGAGAAACGAGTATAAATTCGAGAGTTTCTCATTTTAATACATTACATACCGTACATTACTCACTTCATAGTACTTGCAATAATTGGTAGATCAAATAAAGAAGAAATGAATGAAATTAACATTTTTTATAAAATTTCATTGCACTTGCAAATAATTGGTAGATTAAATAATGAAATTAATAAATATAAAGAATATTTTTAAACAAAACAGTGCCATGAAAATTACCCTATCAATCATGAATTCAAACAACCACCTTTAAACATACAAAGATGCACCAAAATTTTAATATTTCTCTTCACCATCACCCCCCATGCGATTATCATCATCAGAACCATCAGCAGCTTTTTGGCCAATACATTTTTTTTTTCTTCTTATACATGGGACTAGTAATTTTTTTTCTTCATTTCTTTGCTTACTTTAAAATGATGATAACTATAACATTACAGAAGCCTTTTAAAGTGAAACATTCCACGAAGAGTTTGAGATGACACCCTATTTCTCACTTTGTTTTCATGCGGTTTATTTATGAAACTACTCTTTCAGCTGTTGCACTCGAGTGAGGCAAACAACAAATTTAGCAAGAAGTCAGACAGGTATGGATACATAGGCTCAGTGTTTCCTCCTCCTGAGTCACGCACTTTTATCCAAAACGGAGTTGTGCTGAGATCACAGCTCAGTACATCACTCTTTCTGAGCAGCCTTCTTTCTGTGTCAATATTTGGTGCAGTCTGAGAGGTGACAAGGGAGGGAAATGAGGTCATTAATGGAGCAAGTGATACTACTGATCTTACAATACGGGAATCCAGTACCACTAAATTTTGGTGAGTTTCATCAGCAAGGGTGAATTCTCTCTCTCTCTCAGACATTAAAGTTAGCTTCTGTGGATTTTAACTACCACTCAGCATAATTTCTGGACATATTCTGGAGCACTGATCGAAATATCGGGAGATACTGGCAAAATCCATAAAAATTTCTGGATTTCTGGAGATTCATCAGAATATCAGTAGGTCCACCGATATTTCGGGAGTTCTGGCATCACTGCCTGTCAATGATTTTTTTTTTTTTTTGCCTATCGACCATTGAGGCCGGAGCCCCTGGTCATTAAGGCAAATATATATATATATATATATATATGTATATACATTGATACATATATACATACGAACATATATATATATATATATATATATACAGTTCACTAAAAGATCAAACTCTCCAAAATGGTTTGATGGCAATTGTGCCAGAGCAACAGCCCAAAAGTCATTAGCATATAACTCCTACTTAAAATCAAAAACATCTGAATCACTCTCCCAATTTAAAATTGCTAGAAATCATGCAAAAGCTGTATTAAATCTATCTAAATCAAACTTTCTTCAAAAGCAAGCATCAAAACTACTTAACAACCCTAATGACAATAGAATATTCTGGTCAACTCTTAATTCTTTCAATAATAACTTTAACAAGTCATCTTCCATTCCCCCACTAAAATCTTCAGATGGCATTATTACAAATGACCCACGTGGGAAAGCAGATATCTTTGCTAGTACCTTTGCAAGAAACTCTACCATACATGATACCAGCCAGAATGTCTCAGTACTGGAACTTGATTCTCCCGAAATTGCCCCACTTAAAATACAGACAAGATTCGTAAAATCCATCCTAGACATTTTACCTACCAACAAAGCTCCAGGCCCAGATGGAATTCCTCCAATTGTTTTGAAAAAGTGTTCCCCTGAACTTGCCTCTGTCCTAGCCAAATTATTCAGACTATGCATACGTACTTCTTTATTCCCAAATTCATGGAAAGAAGCCAATATCCACCCAGTTCCGAAGAAAGGAAGTTCGTCTGACCCCTCCAATTACAGACCAATAGCTGTCACATCTTCTCTTGGTAAGGTATTTGAAACTTTAATTAATAAGCATATTGTTAAATATCTTGAATCCAACAACTTAATTAGTGATAGACTATACGGTTTTCGCCACGAAAGATCTACCATTGACATACTCAATCTCTTAACTCATACCATCCATCAATCAATTGATCTTTTTGGAGAAACTCATGCAGTAGCTCTTGATATCTCTAAAGCTTTCGACAGAGTATGGCACCGTTCCCTGCTGTCCAAACTCCCTTGCTATGGACTAACGTCTTTTGTTCCTTTAATTTCTTCTTATCTTAGTGACAGGAAAATAAGAGTAAAAGTAGATGATGTATATTCGAATTTCCACTCAATTAACGCTGGCGTGCCACAGGGATCAGTTCTGGTGCCAACCCTATTTCTGGTTCATATTAATGATCTCTTATCTGTCACTCACAATCCCGTTCACTCATATGCAGATGACTCAACACTACATAGTTCATTCACACTCAGACATCCATTTACAAAGTCTAATATCTCTACCTCTCAACTCACTACAGCCATCTCCATAAATCAAGATCTAGCTACAATCAGTGAATGGGGACAAAACAACCTTGTCTCTTTTAATGCTAGTAAAACTAAATATATACAGTTTACTAATAGACAGATATTACCAGATTCGTACATTACGTTCAGTGCTACTAATATTCCCATCTCCAAAAGTATTGAAATTCTTGGTGTCTCACTTAACAGTGCCCTCAACTGGACCTCTCATGTCAGATCACTTGCTAAGGCCGCCTCAAAGAAACTTGGATTATTGTACAGAGTCCGTAACTTCTTCACTGATGAGCAGTTAGCTATAATTTATAAGAGTCATGTGCGCTCTCAGCTTGAATATTGCTCACCCTTGTGGAATGGTTGTGGAGAGGTTGCATTGAGACAACTGGACAAAATTCAGAATAAAGCTGTTAGAATCATTAACAACCCTGTCATTACATATAAACTACCTCCCCTGCAAGTAAGAAGGAATGTTGCCTCCCTTGCATTATTTTACAGATATTTTTTTGGCAAGTGCTCAGACGAGGTTGTGTCCATGGTGCCGCCTCTCCATGCCTTCCCTCGTGCTACACGGGCATCTGGTAGCGCTCATGACTGGAATGTCACTCAACCATATTGCAGAACTTCTGCCTATCAGAATTCTTTCATTCCCCGAACTGCATCTCTTTGGAACTCGCTTCCACAGAGTTGTTTTCCTCCAAATTTCAACCCACAACTGTTCAAGTCTAACTGTTACAGATATTTTATGAATGAAGGACACCAGTAGTCTGGTGTATGGATTATTTTTTTTTCCACCATTTGTTTTTCCTTCCTCCGTTCTATCTATCTATCTATCTATTGCCAGACGCCTCAATCCCGTTTGGGGTGGCCACAAACAAATCGCCTCCAAGTCGCCCTGTCCCCCACCATTTCACTGCCCTGCTCCCAACTCACACCCCCCTCTCTCATATACCTCTCCACCCCATCCCTCCATCTCATCCTCGGCTTCCCTCTCCCTCTTCCCCCCTCCACCTCACTCACATACACTCTCTTCGTCAGTCTTTCACCCTCCATCCTCTCCACATGGCCAAACCACCTCAGTGTGTTCCTCATAACGCTTCCTATCACATCCACATCCACAACACAACGCTCCTTTATATCCTCATTCGTCAGCCTGTCTCTCCACGTGACTCCACAGGCTCCTTTTAAATAACTCATTTCCACTGCTCACACTCTTGACTTGTGCCCTTCCAACAATGTCCAAGCTTCATTTACGTACGTTAGAGTTGGTATCACAATACTGTCATGTAGTAACTTTTTCACTTCCATGCTCACTTCCCTGTTTCTTATCACTGCTTTCAAGGAACCAGCAACCTTTCTTCCCTGCTGTACCCTTTCAAGCACTTCACCCTCCAAACCTCCATCCTTACTCATCACACTACCCAAATACTTAAACGTACTCACATTTTCCAATTCCTCACCATCTAACCTCGCTGTACATTCACTAACTTCACCTCTCTCAAAGACCATCACTTTACTCTTCCCTACATTCACCTTTAGGTTCTGTTTCTTACACACTCTCTCAAACTCATCCACCAAGCCTTGCAGCTCCCCTTCGTCTTCATTCAACAACACAGTATCATCTGCAAACAACAGTACAGGGAGTTTCCAAACACTATCATCTCTCACCAGGGCCACTCCAACATCCACTACCCTACCTTGTACCTCTTTTATTACCCCATCCATGTACAGATTGAACAACCATGGAGACATGACACATCCCTGTTTCAAACCAACTTTCAAAGAGAAAAATTCACTTAGTTCACCATCCACACGCACTGCAGCCTTCGCACCATCGTACATATTCTTCACAGCATTCAACAACTTCCCATCTACTCCATATATTCTTAACACTTTCCACAATCCTTGTCTATCCACCCTGTCATATGCTTTCTCCAAATCCATGAAAGCCGCATACAACTTCTTTCCCTTCTCTAGAAACTTTTCCACTAGAGATCTAAGAATGAATATCTGATCTACACAACCTCTTCCCTTCCTAAAGCCTCCCTGTTCTTCTCCAACTAATTTCTCTGTTCTTTCTCTAACTCTGTCTATAAGTATCCTACCATACACTTTTCCTATTATACTAAGAAGACAAATGCCCCTATGATTACCACACACTTCTTTTTCCCCTTTTCCTTTGTACAAGGGAATAATTATACCTGACTTCCAATCCTCCGGGACTCTACCTTCCTCCCAGGCCAATCTGCACATCTTCCACATCCATTCTACTACTATCTCTCCCCCATGCTTCAGCATTTCACCACACACTCCATCAATTCCTGGGGCTTTCCCAGATTTAACTTTCTTCATTGCTTCCACAACTTCTATCCTACTGATTTCTTCCTGTCTTCTCACCTCCCTCCTTCTCCCAGCCATTCCCCTGACACTTATACTTGCATTACTTCCATCATCTACGTTCAACAATTCCTTAAAGTGTTCTCTCCATCTGCTCACTTTTTCTCCCTTCTCCACTAGTAATCTACCATTTTTATCTTTCACTCCCCTGCTAACTTCACTTCCACCCTGTCTTACTCTTTTCACTTCTCTCCAGAACATTTTCTTACAGTCCCTCCACTTTACACTCAAATTCCATCCAAATTCCTCATCCACTCTCTTCTTACTCTCTCTTACTAATCTTTTCACCTCTCTCTTCCTTTCCACATATAACTCTCTCTTCCGCCTCTCAACTTCTTCCACGCCCCTATTTCTCACCCATTCATTGTATGCTTTCTTCTTTTGTGCCACAGCCTGTTTCACCTCTTCAGTCCACCACGCTGTTCCTTGCACCCCCCCCGCCGGGGTGGGGTGCTTCCACACACCACATCACATGCTGCACATATTTCTTCTGTAAATATCTTACACACACCTTCCACGTCTCCCATCTGCTCCAATTCATATTTGCCCAATCGTTCCTCCACTTCTCTCTTATACTCTGCCTTTTTCTCATCCTCTTGTAACCTTTCCACTCTCCTTGCAACTACTCCTTCCTCTCGTCTTTCCCTTCTTCTATTCCTCCATCTCACTTGCATCCTAATTCTGGCCACCACCAAGTAGTGGTCAGAAAGTCCACTCCCCCAGCCTCTATACACTCTTGCATCCTTTACACATCTTCGCATCCTTTCATCCACACACACATAATCAATCATTGCCTTCCTTTCATTCAGTTCACCACCCACCCTTCTCATCACTTGCCATGTATACCTGTGGATCATTTTATGCCTGAAGAGGGTATTGGCTATCACCAACCCCTTCCCAGCACAAATGTCCACTAACGCACTCCCATTCTCATCTATCTCGGCAGGCACACCCCACTCACCAACTATTCCATCCACCTTCACATTACCAACTTTACCATTCATATCACCAATCAAAAACACTCTCTCATTCCTTCCAAACTTTTCCATGCACACTTCCTTATTTGTCCAGAACTCTTCTCTCTCTCTTCTAGGACGATCTTGCGTTGGCGCATACACACACACAATCGCCCACATTTGTATTCCAACTTTTAACTTTACCCACACAATCCTTGACCCGACTGATCCATACTGTCTTATGCTCTTCTTCCATCTTTTACTCACAACTATACACACTCCTTCCTTTGCCCTCTCATTCTCATCTACTCCTGCACATATACCCCATCCATACTCCCATTCTCTCACACTTTCTCCTCTCCATTTTGTTTCAGTTATTCCACATACATCCACTTTCGCACCCTCAAGCACCTGGACAATCTCTCTCTCTTTCACCTCATCATTCGCTCCTCTTACATTCCATGTACTCATTACCAAGTCCTTTGTCCGGTCCTGGGTCGTCATCGTTTGGTCAGTCCTTGTCCGAGGCTTCTTGTTTGTTTTTTTAGTTAGTTGTTTTCCGGGGAGGGGCACTAACCCTCCGCCAACCCTTTTAGTCGCCTTTTACGACAAGCAGGGATACTGGGGGAGTATTCTTGAAAAAACCCTACCCCCAGGGGGGTTATTAAAAATATATATATATATATATATATATATATATATATATATATATATATATATATATATATATACATACATACATACACACATCAATGCATTTGAACATACTTTCATGCACACGTACATATATATATATATATATATATATATATATAATAATTTTTATTTTATTATTTTTTATTTTTATTTTTATTTATTTATCTATTTTTATTTATAACCTTATATTACTTATACTTAAAACAAAAATACCTAATCTAAAGACCCTAAAGCTAATCACCTAACAGACAAATCGCTAACCTATACTAAATCCTACAGAGACAAATAGCTAGACCTACACTAATGGTAAAAAAGCCTCGACCAAGAGATCACCATCGACTGCAGATATGTAATGCCTTTCTACATTACGTACCTGCACTCATCACCTGGTGACTGTCAGTCGAGGCACAATGTAATATAGGGGACATCAATATATAAAAGGGAACCAGACGAGTCAGGAGCATTTCCATATACGTCAGCTGTCGGCCCTAATTAGAATAACTTAAGCAAGATGATATAATGTATTTACATAATTTGTACAAAAATTGAAGGACCTCACCCAGCAGACCACCATCGACTGCAATTGCCCAATACCTTCCTATATTGCACACTTGCACTCATCAGCTGGTGACTGTCAGGCGAGGAACTTGGCTCAATGTAGGGGATATTTATATTAGAAATAGATCAGTGGGAGGAGGAACTATTTCAAATATGTCAACTGTCAACCCTAATTAATATTACAATATATACATATTTACCGTTGATAAAAACCATAACCACACAGTAAAAGAGTCACATCACTCTGATCAGTCCGGTCTCTCTCAAGAAAGCCATCAATTTATCAGTCATAACAATGTCCCCATCACCCAGGATGGTGGAAAGGGTGAAGGGGACGTCTGCTGCGCCGCAGTAATTTATAAGTGAAGCGCGTTCACGAATAAGTCGCCGACAGCTCAGGATGATATGACTGATAGAAAACACCGCATCACAGATGTCACAGTGCGGTGGGAATCGTTTTTCCATATAAGGTTTCATATGTGTTAATATGGTGGCATTAAGCCGTAAGCGAGCCAACACTTTTTCTTCTAGGCGACTGGGACGGTTGGCAGTGTCCCAGTCGCTCAGGTACGGCTTACAGGTTGGAATATTTAGTCTGGTCCACTGACCTTGCCACAGAAGATTTATTGATTTCTTTCCGAGAGAGTCAATGATTCTCACTTTCATCGATGTACTACTGTAAGCTGAGAATGTGAAGGTGAGTTGAGCTGTTGAGTGAAAGCGGGGTGACTGTAGATAAACTGAAAAGTGAAACTGGGTTAAGTTAGGGTGGGGAAGGTTGGGGTCCGTTGCGCTGGGTTGGATGGACTCATGGTGCATTAAGTGGGGTTAGGATAGGTTAAGATAAGTTACGCTTTGTTATATCTGGTAGAGTTCTGTTGGATGGAGTTAGGTTAGGATAGAGCAGATCAAATTAAATTAGACTAGGTACAGGTAGATCAGGGTATACTGAGGTAAGTTAGTTTAGCTTACCTTAGGTTGGGTTAGATAAGGTTTATTTCATTAGTTAAGGTGAGGTTAGGCTAAACTAGATTAGTTTGGAACAGTTTAGTGAGGTCAAGTTAGATTACGGTACGATAGATGAGGTGAGAAAGAATCAAGTTTGACTAAATTAAGCTTAGAATATGCTATGATAGTATAGAGTAAGTTAAAATAAGTCTGTGTAGGGTAGGTTAGGCTAGGGTAATGTGGGATAGAACAGAGATTGATGATGGATACAAGGCTGAGTGGTACTGTACATTAGGGAAGGGGTGGAGGGGAGTGAAGGGGGTACAGATGGGGAGGGAGATATGGAGTAGGGGATTAGGGAATGGCTGGTTGTGTCACAGGATTACCATACACGCTCCTGCACACGGGCATGCATAGGCAGACTCTCTCTCCGATACGCACACCGATTACTTCATGTATTCACAGCCGGTCAAGCCATGCATGTTCAGGATCGGATTTTAAGAGGCAAGCAAACTTGCGCTCACTTACCATGTAGGCACGGTGATGCTGAGGCTAGGTCACACACACACACACACACACACACACACACACACACACACACACACACAGGGTAAAGGAAAAGGTACGTTAAAGTTTGTGTGTGTGTGTGTGTGTGTGTGCGTGTGTGTGTGTGTGCGTGTGTGTGTGTGTGTGTGTGTTACAGAAGTATATCAGAAGGAAAAACAAAGTAAATATAGAAAAAAATCCACACACTGGAGTACAAGTGTACACCATTCTTAAAAATTTGTAACAGTTGGAGCTGAAATGTTGCAGGATTAAGTTGGGGGGAACTCATCTGGGGAAGCAAGTTCCACGGAAAAGCCGTTTGGGGCATAAAGGAATTTTGATACGCAAGAGTTCTGCAATATGGCAATGTGAGTGTCCAGTCATGAGCGTCACCAGATACTCGTGTAGCACAGGGAAAGATGTGGAGAGGTGCCACGATGGATGCAACTTCATCTGTGCATTTGCCCTAAAAGTATCTGTAAAATACTGTAAGGGAGGCAACATTCTACGTTACTTCTAGAGGAGATAATTCATTTGTAATTACCGGATTTTTGATAACTCTTATAGCTCTATTCTGAATTTTCATTTGTTTTGGTGCAACCTCCCTACATTTCATTTCATCAGCCCTCGGGACTAGGTCCCGACCATCCCCCGTTGCTGAACTTATTCAGTGTCTCAGTAACACCGAGAGTACGCCAGCATGCTCTCCAATACAAGTTTCTTTAACTATCAACACCAAACTATACTTGGTTTCACGGAGTCTGACTTACTGATTTTGCCAGCCGAGGACAGGTGGATTTGGTAACACTGCGCGATGCACTTGGGCGGTGATTGGTCAATGTCCATTGTGTTTGAACGTGCACCAAATTGACTTTGTCTTCCAACCAAGGCCCTCACGTATTTGTATAATACCGGAATATACAGATACAAATTAAAGCAATGATATCTTTAATGATAAATGTGCCTTTTAAATTAATAGAGATAAACCTGAACGACAATGACAGCAAAACTAAGTAAAGTCGCAACTGGATGCATACGGACTCAGCGACGTTCATAGCAAGGTGGGTCCGAGGTCCAGTGAAGGCTCGAATGATTTTCCGACCACTACTACACAGTGTCACAATCTACAGTCTACACCATGCCCTTCATTACCTCATCTACTTACATACAACCTTACCCTAGATACGCTTAGCTTATATTCTAACAATTATGATTTGTGCAAGCACACACACACACACACACACACACACACACACACACACACACACACACACACACACACGTCACTGGGGTCTACACATGCTATTCTCAACATAGTGTACATACACATTTTCGTTACCTTCATAGGTAACAGTAGCTTTAAAAATCTGCATTTGTTTGTATTCACAGTCAGATTCAGTAATATTATTTCTTATATGAATAAGTTTGGTGTTTGATTTTCCTTAACATTTTCATAAGTATCATAAGAGACAGACATACAGACAGACAGACGGACACCCTATCCCTGGCAACCACGCACCCTCTCCTCAAGCAAGATGTATCTATGTCCCCTTGACGGACAGCCGGGAAAGTATTGGATTACATCACTGTAGAATGAAATGAATTTTTGTCAATGGTGGAAGAAAGGAAAGAAAGATAAAAGCAAACCCCATGAGAAAATAATAACTGACTCTGCTGCTATAATAAAACCGCGTGCAGTGTGAACGAAATCAAACATAATGAAATGAATTTAAACAAATCAGTCACTGACCGTTGTCCATATGCGTCCAGTCGCGACTTTACTTACTTTTGCTATCATTGTCGTTCAGGTTTATCTTTATTAATTTAAAAGCACATATTTATCATTAAAGATATCATTGTTTTAATTTGTATCTGTATATTCCTGTCTCTTACAAATACATGAGGGCCTTGGTTGGAATATAAAGTCAATTTGGTGCACGTTCAAACACAACGGAAATTGACCAATCACCGCCCGAGTGCATTGCGCAGTATTACCAAATCCATCTGTCCTCAGCTGGCAGAATCAGTGTGTCAGACTCCCTGAAACCGAGTATACATGCACAGTACACAACACACTTCCTTCTCCAAAAAAAAAATAAAAAAAAAAAATAAAAAATCATGGCACACAACACGTGGCCTCGGAGTTCCCAGGAAGGGGGAACATAAATGCCCCCTCCTTCCGCCCCTCTCTCGGTGACGACTCGGGCTGCCAGGAACCGTCTGACTCTCTTCTTCATTTCCGCAACATTCGCGGCCTTTTCTCTAACTTTCACTCTTGCGGCCTTTGGTTCCTTTTTCCTCACACACACACACACACACACACACACACACACACACACACACACACACACAAACGCCTCACAAGGGTGGGCAAAATTCGAGCTGAGAGCGCACGTGACTCTTGTAAATTAAAGCAAACTGCTAGTCAGTGAAGAAGTTACGGATTGTATACAATAATCTAGGTCTCCTTGAGCCGGTTTTAGCAAGCGATCTGATGTGAATTCAACTGAGGGTACTGTTAAGCAAAACACCAATAATTTCATTACAATCAGAGAGAGAATATTGGTTGCATTGAAGGTAATGTAGGAATCGGGCAGTATTAGTAAACTGGATATACTTGCTTTTCTTAGCATTAAATGAGACTATATTATTTTGTCCCCATTCAGTGACCTTAAATAAGCCTTTATGGAGATTGGAATACTGAGTTGCGAGTTAGAGATATTAAACTTTGTGAATGGGTGTTTAAGTGTGAAAGAACTGTAAATCGTTGAGTCATCTGCATATGAGTGAGTGGGTTTATGAGTGACAGATATATAATGATTAATATTAATATAAATATTAATAACAGGATTGGAGCCAGGCCTGATCCTTGTGGCATGCTGACATTAAGAGTGGAAAGTGGTTTATACATCACCTAATTTATTAACTCTTATCTTTCTGTCGCTGAGATATGAGGAAATTAGTTGTACAAAAGATGGTAGGCCATAGCAAAGGAATTTGGATTGCAGGGAACGGTGCCACACTCTGTCAAAAGTTTCTGAAATATCAAGGGCTACTGCATGGGTTTCTCCATGTTGGTCAGTTGACTACTTGATGGTATGAATCAAGATATTGATTATATCAACAATGGATCTGTCGTGATGAAAACCAGACTGTCTGTCACTAAGTAAGTTGTTGGATTCAAGATGTTCTAATTAATTACAATCACAAATACTTTACCAAGAGAAGGTGTGATAGTTATTGGTCTGTAATCAGAGGGATCAGAGGAATTTCTTTTCTTTGAAGCTGGGTGGATACTGGCTTCCTCTTATGAAGTAGGGAATGAAAAAGTGCGTGTGCATAGTCTGAGTGATTTAGCTAGAACAGGACGAAGCTCTGAGGAACACTTTTTCAAAATGACTGTAGGAATTCCATGTGGACCCGGTGCTTTGTTGGCTGATAAAGTAGGATGTATTTTACATACCTGCAGTAGTCTGTATCTCTAGTGGGGCAATTTAGGGAGAGTCAAGTTCTAGTACTGGGACGCTCTGGCTGACTTCCTCTAACATAGATTTCTGTCAAATGCACTGGCAAAGATAATCACTATACCACGTGGGTCATTTGTAACGTTACGATCTGAAGATATTAGTGGGGGAATGGGTCATGACTTGTTATAGTTATTTTTGAAAGAACTGATAGTTGTCAAGAATACTCTATTGTCATTGGGATTGTTTAGTAGTGCTGATCCTTGGTTGTGAAGAAAGGTTGATGTAGCGAGATTTATTACTGCTTTTGCATGATTTGTAGCAAAATTAAATTGACTGAGTGATTCATCCCCCTTTGCTGAACTTTTTCAGTGTCTCAGTAACACAGAAAGTAGGGCAGCATGCTCTCCAATACAAGTTTCTCTAATTACCAACACCAAACTACATGCACAGTACACACCACACTTCCTTTTCCAATTTTTGAAAAAATGGCATCGAATGACGTAGCCTCGGAGTCCCCGGGTAGGGGGGGGGGGAGGCATAAATGCCCTCACCTTCTGCCCCTCTCTCGGTGACGACTCAAGATGCCTGGAACTACTGTCGGACTCTTCTTCTTCATTTCTGCAACATTCGTGGCCTTTCCTCTAACTTTCGCTCTGTCGAGCACCACCTCTCCTTCACTAAACCTCACCTTCATTTTCTGAGACTCAGGTGTCTGAGGCAACTGACAGCAGACCCTTTTCTGTATCCTCCTACTTTCTCTATACTCATTTCAAAGCCAAAGGTGGCTCTTGTGTATATATAAGCAACGACTTATCTTGCTCTCGTGTTCCTGAACTCGATTCTTCTGAATTCTCTACACTCTGGCTTCGACTTTCCTGTCATTCTCTGACTAATATATCTGTGCTCTCTACTTATCTCCTAATTCTACTGACTATCAAAAATTCTTTGACTATTTTACTTCTACGATGGAACACATTCTATCCATTTCTCCTTTCTCTGAAATCTCCATTCTTGGAAATTTTAATGTTCACCACCACCTTTGGCTCTCCTCTCCTTTCACTGATCCACCTGGTGAACAAGCCTACACCTTTTCAGTCCTTAATGACCTAGAGCAGCTTGTACAGCACCCTACCCATATCCCTGACCGCCTTGGAGAGAGCTGCAACATACTTGACCTATTCCTTCCAACTAATCCTTCTGCTTACATTGTTAATCTATTCTCTCCGTTGGGCTCCTCTGATCACAACCTTAGCACCTTAACCTGTCCTATCGCTCCGGTACGGCCTGCGGACCTTCCAAAGAAACGTTGATTGTGGCACTTTGGAGCTGCAGATTGGGAGGCCCTCAGGCAGTACTTCTTTGATTTTCCCTGGAATGATTATTGCTTCCATGGCCAGGAGCCATCTGGGTGTGCCTTGCGCATTACGGAGGTTATTCTCTCGTGCATGGAAGCATACATTCCTTTCTCATATCCTTTGACTAATGCAAGAAAGCCTTGGTTTAATCACTCTTGTTCTAATGCTGTCCGCAACAAAGAGAGGGTCTATAAAAAGTACCGGAGCCAACCCACCCCTGATTCACATCTTCTATACTTTTAAGCCCGGAATCATGGTAAGTCTGTTCTTCACTCTGCTAAAAATAATTTCATCCGTACAAAATGCTCTCAGCTGTATAACTCAATTTTTTCGTTCTCCTTCTGGCACCTTGCCAAAAACCTTTCTAACAACTTTACCTCATCATCCTTCCCTTCTCTTTTCTACTCTGATGGCTCTGTAGCTATTTCTTCTACTGATAAAGCAGATCTCTTCGCTCAGATTTTCTCCTCCAATTCCACCTTAGACGATTCCGGTGCTGTTCCTCCATCACTTCCCCCCTCTGACTTCCTCGTGGCTAACATTAAAATTTCTTCAGCTGATGTATTTTCTGCCATCACAGGCCTCAATATTAACAAGGCATATGGGCCTGATGGAGTCCCTCCTGTTGTTCTCAAGAACTGTGCTTCTGTGCTTACACCCTGCCTAGGCAAACTCTTTCGCCTTTGTCTATCAACTTGTACCTTTCCTTCTTGCTGGAAGCTTGCTCTCATGCAGCCAGTCCCAAAGAAGGGTGACCATTCCCAACCCTCTAACTATCGTCCAATTGCTTTAACATCCTGTATCTCAAAAGTTTTCGAGTCTATTCTTAACAGAAAAATTTTAAAGCATCTCTTCTATCACAACCTTCTTTCTGATCGTCAGAATGGGTTCCGTCATGGGCGCTTCACTGGCGATCTCCCCACTTATCTTTCAGACTCTTGGTCATCCTCCTTTCGGGACTTTGGCAAAAGCTTTGCCATTGCACTAACATCTCAAATGCTTTCGATCGAGTCTGGCATAAATCTTTAATTTCCAAACTGCCTTCATACGGTTTCTATCCTTCTATCTGAGCCTTCATCGCTAGCTTCCTTTCTGGTCGTTCTATAGCCGCTGTTGTAGACGGCCATCGTTCTTCTCCTAGATCTATTAACAGTGGTGTTCGTCACGGCTCTCTCCTATCACGAACTCTCTTCCTTTTATTCATCAATGACCCTCTAAGCTGTACATCTAACCCTATCCACTCAAATGCTGATGACTCTACCCTTCACCTTTCCATTCGATTCCCACAACATCCATCTGAGCATTTACTTCAACAAACAAGGGATGAGGCTATGGCACACCTAATGTCTGACTTGGCTCGTATCTCTGACTGGGGTAAAAATAATCTGGTTGTTTTTAATGCATCAGAGACTCAGTTTTTGCACCTATCAACCCAACAAAATCTTCCACATGTATACCCACTGATGTTTAATAACATTCAGCTTAATCCTGCATCATCCTTGAACATGCTTGGGGTTTCATTCACTCGAGACTTATCTTGGAAAGATCATATTACATCTCTTGTAAAATCTGCTTCCAAGACATTGGGTGTGCTAAGCTGACTCTGTTCCTTCTTTACCCTTGCACAATTGTTGACTCTATACATGGGTTTTATCCGCCCCTGCGTGGAGTACAACTCTCATGTGTGGGGAGGCTCCCCATATACAGCTCTTCTCAACAGAGTGGAGTCAAAGGCTTTTCGTCTCATTAACTCTCCCCCTCTTACTGACTCCCTTCAGCCTCTGTCTCTTCGCCGCAATGTTGCATCATTATCTCTTTTCTATCGCTACTTCAATGGTCATTGTTCATCTGAACAGTCTGCATGCATTCCTCTACCTCTATGACAGGCTCATTGCCACCCGTCTAGCAGCAAATTCTCATCCCTTTTCTGTCCAACTCTATAAAGCAAGACTTAACCGTTACTCCCAGTCCTTCATTTATACAACATGATAACTCTGGAACTGCCTCCCTCTGTCTGTAGTTCCTGCTTCCTATGATCGGTCTTTCAAATGCAGTGTGTCCAGGCATCTCGAAATGATCGGATCTTGAATTTGGCTGTCTCTTGTACAGTATTTTGTTTTCCTCTTGGAGGGAACAGTTTTGCTGGCTCGTTGCCTTTGGTTCCTTCTTCCTCACATAAATAAATAAATAAATAAATAAATAAATAATTAAATATATATATATTGGTGGATGAGTTTGGGAGATTGTGTAAGAAACGGAATCTAAAGGTGAATATAGGGAAGAGTAAAGTGATGGTCTTTGAGAGAGGTGAAGTCAGTGAATGTACAGCGAGGTAGGATGGTGAGGAACTGGAAAAAGTGAGTATGTTTAAGTACTTGGGTAGTGTGATGAGTAAGGATGGAGGTTTGGAGGGTGAAGTGCCTGAAAGGGTACAGCAGGGAAGAAAGGTTGCTGGTTCTTGAAAGCAGTGATAAGAAACAGGGAAGTGAGCATGGAAGTGAAAAAGTTACTACATGACAGTATTGTGATACCAACTCTAACGTATGGAAGTGAAGCTTGGACGTTGTTGGAAGGACACAAGTCAAGAGTGAGAGCAGTGGAAATGAGTTATTTAAGAGGAGCCTGTGGAGTCACATGGAGAGACAGGCTGACGAATGAGGATATAAAGGAGCGTTGTGGTGTGGATGTGGATGTGATAGGAAGCGGTATGAGGAACACACTGAGGTGGTTTGGCTATGTGGAGAGGATGGAGGGTGAAAGACTGACGAAGAGAGTGTATGTGAGTGAGGTGGAGGGGGGGAGACGGAGGGAGAGGCCGAGGATGAGATGGAGGGATGGGGTGGAGAGGTATATGAGAGAGGGGGGGGGTGAGTTGGGAGCAGGGCAGTGAAATGGCGGGGGACAGGGCGACTTGGAGGCGATTTGTTTGTGGCCACCCCAAACGGGATTGAGGCGTCTGACAATAGAAGATAGATAGATAGATAGATATATTATATATATTTATCTATCCATCATCCAATCCTACAGTGTCCCATGAGAAGCGTAGGAGCCTGGGGCTAGGCAAATTGGTCCTGACATTTCAGATGATAGTGACAAGCCTCACTCATCCCTGAGAGGCATTACGTGAGCAATAACCCCAACCACCCCTTGGAGATATATATATATATATATATATATATATATATATATATATATATATATATATATATATAATCCAATCCTACATTGCCCCATGAGAAGAGTAGGAGCCCGGGCGCTAGGCAGTTTGTCCCGACATTTAAGATGAGAGTGAAATATATATATATATATATATATATATATATATATATATATATATATATATATATATGTGTGTGTGTGTGTGTGTGTGTGTGTGTGTGTTTGTCTATACAGAAGGTAATATCGAAACAGTCACACCCACTGTGTTGGAGGTCAGAGAGTTACGATGGCTGGGTGTGCCTAGGCTTGATCAGGCGGGCAGGCAACAGGAATAATGACTAATTCTTGCTTGATTCACTAAAAGCAGGAACGCGAATAACACTATAGCAGTAAGAACATACATGCAATGTATTCGTGTGCATGTAGTCTGGCCGTCACGTCCCATGGAGTACCATCACAAGATTGTGGTTTATTAAAATAATATCACTAGCAGGTAATCGACTTCAAAAGTATTCATAAAGTTTTATTTTACTTATAAAACATACATTAAATCATTCTTTACGTTGTTCATTTTTGTTTGTAACGTTTTGTTGAGGGCGGCTGTTCAGTCACTTCTTTTTTAGCTCTGACAATGCTGCTTTTCGTTTTCTTCTTCTTTCGACTTTTCTCGGGGTATCTTGCATCAATTTCTTTCTCGAACTTCTGGAAGATAGGGTATGTGATATTACTGTATCTGATGGGAAGGGTGTTATTTCTTCTGGAGTGAACAATGGCGGCATCAGCCACCCAGCTACAGCGCCATCTCAAATGTCCCTAGCTTAGCACACTAGGACCCAGTCATCTAGAAGGCTTGTTTTGCTACAGCGCCATCTCAAATGTCTTAAGCTTAGAACACTAAGACTCAATAATCTATAAGGCTTGTTTGCTACAGCACCACCTCAAATGTCTTAAGCTTAGCACACTAAGACTCAGTCATGTATAAGGCTTGTTTGCTACAGCGCCATCTCAAATGCCTTAAACTTAGCGCACTAAGACTCAGTCATCTATAAGGCTTGTTTGCTGATCATATGAAGTGTGGTCTATGACGGGTTCATGTTCACGGGAATGAATAAGGCGGAAGAGAAGTATATAGGGATGAGTTTAATGAGTCTAATATCACAATGACTAGAACCGTTCAAATAGATGAAACTATACCGACACACTGAAGCTGTGTGTAGTGAGAAGACACGACTGACAGTTGTAGTCCAGTTGGATCTTCTTCCAGGATGAATAAATTGGAATACAATAATTGTATGGTTGTTGTGCGAGATGAATGGTGAGAATGAGAGGGAAGGTAAGGAGACAGTGAGGAAGAAGGTGGTCAAATTGTAAGGGAATGGTTTCACTTGCCTCAGTTACAACAATTTTAGCAACCCCCCGGAAACTGAAGTGGCTACACATGCGTTAATCAAACTTCTGTTAGGGGAAGTGAAAGAAGGGACATGGAGAAGGAACACTGGAATTACTTATTCCAGAATCGAAGAGATTCTACTGTACCTTACGATGAACCGCAGGGTCCTTGCTCTATTCCAGAAAGACGAGGAATTCTAAATTCCAGCAGATAATGTTCTTATGATGCTTAAATCTTGTTGAAGAGTCCCGTACTTCGTAAGAGACACAAGTAAGTGAAGAACTTGTGTTTTATAACATACTTTCAGAGTCTGACAAGGATCCAAGTGTTTTTTTTTTTTTTTTTCAAATCTTGCTTATTATACATATTTCAAAGCTGTCCAAGAAAAATGAGGAAGTGAAGTAGAGGAGTGAGACAGCGATGGGGACAGATGTAACTTTTTTGTCGAACACGTGTGGTGTCTGTAGCCATACTGTATAGAGATATTAACTTTTAAAGTCAACTGAATGACCATGTTTCCCCTGCATGAAGGTAAGCCTAAGCAAACATCAAAATATGACCATAAAATAACGACTTAGCTTTTCACTGGATGTTGGGTATTTGGAGTATGGAACCCTAGCTTGCAAAGATAACTGACTGCATTAACTTGGCAAGACATCTTCCGCATCCTGCATATCCCGATCAGTAGCTTGTCCGGGTTCCTTGGTGACTGAGAAAGAAAATGATGAGCTTCTTATTTCTGTAACTTTTTGGAATTCACAAAGTTCATTCTCAGAAAGAACATACATCTCCTTTGTTTCTCTTCAACCCACCTAACCCACGTAATAGTCATTCTGATTCCAGATCATGAGCTGTACCACAATAATTTTGATTTTTTATATTATTATAATTTTTTATGCAATGAAGAAGGGATCAAAGGCTAGCAACACACAAGACCGTTCCCTCCAGGAGAAAAAAATAATGATAATAACGGAGAGTCAAATTCAAGATCCGTTCGTTTCGAGATGCCTGGACACATCTCATTTAAAAAACTGAAAGCCATAGCAATAGGAAATAGAGGAAGTGGATGACAGTTCCAGAGATGACCAACTGCATTAATGAAGGACTGGACGTAACGGCTATCTCTAGTATTTGAAAACCGGACAGAAAAGGGAGAACAATATTCTTTAGACAGGTGCTACGCGCCAGCCCTACTGGTGGAGGGATGCAAGCAGACAGTGTAGAGGATCAGTGACCATTCAAGTTGCAGCTGAAAAGAGATAAAGATGAAACGGTGTGGCTAAGAAACAGATACTGAATGACGCTAGTAAAAGGAAGAGTGTTAAAGACAAAAAGCCTTTGTCTCTACTGTACGTTGTTCAGGAGATCTATATGTGGGGAGCCTCCCCACACGTGAGAGCTGTACTCTACACAAGGCCGAATAAAACCTCTGGATAAAGTCAACAACTGTGTATGGGTAAAGAAGGCACGGAGTCGGCTTAGCACACCTAATCTCTTGGAAGCAGATTTTACAAGAAAGGTAATATGATCATTCCAAGATAAATCCCAAGAGAATAAAAACCCAAGTATTTTCAAAGATGATGCAGGATTGAGTTAGATATTGGTAAAAATTAGAGGATACTCCTGCCAAAGATTTTGACGGGTAGAAAGATGTATGAACTGAGCTTCTGATGCATTAACACAAGATTACTTTACCCTAATCAGAGATATGATCCAGGTCAGACCTTTACTGTGTCAGAGCTTCATCTCGAGTTTGCTGAAATAACTGCTGAGATGGACGCTGGGAGAAGTGAATGGGACATAATTATAGTCCATAATAGAATATTACAGTACTCACACTGTACAGACGATGATTGTAACTGATCTGTTTCAGTCTGACTGGGTCCTTGTACAGCGTCTGGAAGCCACGGTGGCAGAGGAAGGCGTTGTTCAGCATGTGCCAGGAGAACCCAGACCTCGCCATCTCCAGCACCTGACTTACACAGACACAAGCACAGACTCGCATCACAGTCACCTTTTTCTTCACATACACTACATAAGAAAATACCGAGAGCCTTATAATAGCTTATGATGGTTTAGAGAAAAGATTTATTAATGACACATGCACTGCATCTACTAGCAAGAATATGGTTTTCTGATGTATTTTAAATTTTAAATGAATCTGGCCTTCATTGTTGTTAAAAATGAGTCTGCATAGAAAGATCTGATGGATATTCACAGAATTATTTCCAATAGAAATTCGCTGAATTGACGCCAGTATAGTTACACTGGGATCTACAATTACAAAGACTGTCTGTGTTAATATGCATGTTTGCTATGCATGGCTACAGTTTTCAAAACAGTGTTGCATATTTACCAGTACGTGTTTGCAATAGATATGGCCAAGAGAATCGTTATGAGCACCATATGGACAGCGCGTGGAATTCAAGGGAAAGGGCGTAGCCCTCAGCCCTGATCTCCCACCGAAAGGCTTTCTGTAGTGTTCAATATAAGAAATATAATTTTGCACGGTTATCAACAAGGAAAAATAAATCTACCGATACCACAGAAATTACGCTTAGTGGTTAAGAGATAGTGCCCCCGGCCAATTTGTATGAGGTGCTTAGGTTACAAGCATCACAGGAACTCCACCTGGGGGGTTGGGAAAAGAAAATAACCACTTTCTTCCACACCTACAGATAATATTAACAATTATTAATATAAAAGGAAATTGCTTATGTGTATACGGACAGGTGAGAGTAGTCAGGGACAAAATAAAAACTAGATGTGGATGTTGCGAAAGGTAGGGCACTTCCAAACCAGACCCAGCCTCACCTCCCTCCTCCACCCAGAAATATCCGCAATATCCCAAGAGAAATATGTGCATTACTGGGTGTCGTGTATTAGTGGGCGTATACATTGAATGCTGACATGGTAAAGTGAGAGGACGGACGTGGACAAATCATGGTTGGTGCATCGTCTATTCAACAAATTAGTTATGTAAGGTTAGTTTCTCAGGCAATTCGTTGATACCATACAAAACAAACCGAGTCCAGTGACATATCCTCGTGGGTAGGCCAGGCTATGGGGTCATCATTGTCCATACATTGGTAAACCCGAGCAACGCCAGGAGGCGAAAGGACATCAAAAGCATTGATAAGAGTGATTCATACTTACATAACATTTTTTTCAAATTCATTCTGGCCCTACTGACTATAAAGCATGTGTTGCGACAAGTATAAAGTACGCCATTATTTACATTAAAATGAACATAACGATGTTCTTATCGTCAAAATTACTAAAATTCCTGGAATTCGCTGTTTGTCATCATTTCATTATACCTGGCAACTACAAGGTAAGTAGATGTAGAGCCGTTACCTGGCTGGACCTGGTAAAACCGAAGCCCATGAACCTCTTATCAAAGGGTGGTGTATTAGCTGGGGCCACGTATACAGGTTCCCAATACCTCCTCCACTCGGCGATGCTATAGGCTACCTCCAGTTTTGAGTCTGGCTCTTTTTGTTTCCATAATGAAAGCTTAGTATTTCCCTGGTTGGAACTATGGACTTTGGAGTGGAATATCCGTGCCTGTTTCTTTTTCAAGAGTTGCTTGAGCTGCCTCTTGTCTTCCGGGTTATGGGAGACATTGACATGGATTTCGTATACGGGGATGATGTAGTCACACTTAGTGCATTGCCTGGTGTCATTCCTGGCCAGAAAATAGTTAAGTTGGCTGGTCATGCCCTTCACTAATATCATATCCACGTCTGGCGTGAAGGTATAGTCACTGCTGCAGCCACTGCGGGCCACATTCCGCAGGAAATTCTGTGGGTAGGCTGCCTTCTGCAGTGTTCTGGACAGGTTAGCAGGCTGCAGCTTCTGTTACAGCTTTTTATTGACCTCCTCAGGGTCACTGTCACAGGTGTAGGATTCTGCCAGGTGCCTCGTCTCGTCGTCAAGTTGAGGCGGCAGTGTAGATGGGTAGGATAGGTGAAAGACTGTCCGCTGTCGCACCCCCACCACACATCGCTGCATGAAGGCTATAATGGCCGTCGCTATGGAGTAGTCATAGTCTGGAGCCAGTACAGCCACGGACAGGGGCCCCATCCAGGTTTGGGCCTGGTGTGCCACCCAGAACAAATGGTCCACTGAGGTCTGAGTGGACAGACACGCCTGCCATCTGGCACTCACCTGTTTCCACTGCTCACCCACCACCAGGAACATATGCGTTTTGAAGGTACGTGATATGTCCATCTGGCCTAGGTTGATGTCCACATTCCTCCCATGTTGCTGTGGTGGGAAAGTCTGCAACAGAAGGAGAAATAAGTGTGTGTGTGTATGTGTGTATGTGTGTGTGTGTGTGTGTGTGTGTGTGTGTGTGTGTGTGTGTGTGTGTGTGTGTGTGTGTGTGTGTGGAGCAACCCAAGTACAGCTATTATGGAACATCCTTAGTATTCAGTTAGCAACTGGTTACAGTGAGGACTTCTACATATATTCAAAACTGTACATTGTGCAGACACTTAATGCTCCATCAGAAACGTAACAACCCAGCTGTAGACTGCCCAGTCCTGTCAATTGAGGCATGGGTAACCAGCCTTGATCGCCTCAGAATGACGTTCTGTGATCAGTAAACTCCCACTCTGTCCCTGGAGTTAAACCTTTACTGACCCCATCTGGTTGGAACACCTTAACCCACTTTACCACGAGGCGTCATTTGGTTATATTGTTACCACCTAACGGAGTAAATGGTCTTTCAGGCTTACAGGAAACGATTTGGTTTGTGACTCGTTGTACAGTCACTTGAAGGCCGCACTGCATTTAGTGAGTAAACAGTGGGCATCCCTATCTAACACACACACACACACACACACACACACACACACACACACACACACACACACACATACATACACGTGTTACGCCCATTTCTTATATCTCTGTGCTTGTGTGGCCTCAGTGTTATCTGGCCGTGGACACAATAGACTGTATGTTAAAACTGTTCATTTCCTGCAGTCTTCAGCCCTCTTTTTAAGGCGATGAAGAGAGAGGTGATGGTCATTATTATAGCTGAGCAACAGAACCAAGTTACATCAGTGCCATCGCACGAAGGCTCCCTCTCCAGCGTCGAAAATGCTTTCAAAAACCAAAATACCTCTGATTCATAAATACCTAGGACGTGGAAGTTCTTGGCGTTTCCCCAGGCTCATCTGGACGTGAATTCAGTAAACCGCAAGGCAACGTTGCCCGTCTCACTGCAGTCCATCCTCCTCCTTTCAGGGGACTGGGGGGTAGTTGGACATTTGTATATCTGTGCAATGCGTCGCCCGGTCTTATCGACGGTGTCACATGAAGTACCACACCTTGCAAAAGTCTGAATATGAAATGTCCTGAACAACAACTTACCAGCCCCACATGACTGGCACTTGTCCTCAGTGCCATACTGTGTACAGTCACTGAACGGTGTTTATGATGATTGTAAAAACAAAGTAGTATATATGGGTTTTTGTTTTGAAATTCATATGTGCAGTGTGTGGTGAAAAGAGGATATAATGCGTTTGTGCTAGAGGATGGATATAATGTGTTTGTGCTGCAGAGAGGATACAAAGTGTTTGTACTGCAGGGAGGATATAGTGTGCTTGTGTTGCAGGGAGGATATGATGTGTTTGTGCTGCAGGGAGGAAATAATGTGTTTGTGCTGGAGGGAGGATATAGTGTGCTTGTGTTGGAGGAAGGATATAGTGTGCGTGTGCTACAGGGAGGATATAATGTGTTTGTGCTGCAGGAAGGATATAATGTGTTTGTGCTGCAGGAAGGATATAATGTGTTTGTGCTGCAGGAAGGATATAATGTGTTTGTGCTGCAGGAAGGATATAATGTGTTTGTGCTGCAGGAAGGATATAATGTGTTTGTGCTGCAGGAAGGATATAAAGTGCGTGTGCTTTAGGAAGGATATAAAGTGCGTGTGCTGGATGAAAGTACAGTATGTGTGGCAGAAGAAGGATATAGAGTATGATTAGTAGCCTAGTGATGTAAAGTGCGAGTGGTGGATGGATGATAAGTTACCTGTTGGTGCCAGGATCCAGGTGGGTATACAAGGGGCAGCATCAGCCACACACCACACAACAGCATCACCTTCAACGCACAACCCCGCCCACACCTCACTCGTGTTGCCTTCATCTCCGTTTCCTGCCAGAAATCAGTACTAATTTTATCTCACTGCAAAACAAGCCAAACCATTCTTCTTCCCTGATCTGTAAACCAAACTGTGTTTTTATGCATAGCCTATTAATGTTGATTTCATATATGACATTGCTTGTTTATTTTTCTACTTCTTAAACCCATATATTGTACATACATTGGGAGTAATGGTGGTTAAATGGGTAGAGGCGCAGACTAGTGGACAGATCTCGGCAGGCAGAGGAAAAGCTGCAAATCTATTATTGCCAAAAACAGTTTTAGCTGATCATTACCAAGACTCGTTGACATTGGGCAGAGGAGGGGGGGGGGGGAAGGCAGCTGAGGACAATCCCCGGGGCCCGGGCCTGAGGGGGGCTCGCGCCCTCCAGGATAGTGTTAAGAGGGAGTAAAATATAACATAGCATAGTTGACTCTACAGTGACACATTGAATTTCTGAAGAAAGTTTTTAAAAGTAGGAACAATTATACCTACACACATAAAAACATAACTATGTATAACATTTATATTACAGAGTTGTCTATTACCGGATTTTTAGCTCATACTGAAGGGGCCGAGCAATATAATGAACCTCTGACCTACCGTTTTCTTTTGTTTTTACCCCATATAAACTTATCAATCAATCAATCAATCAATATATATATATATATATATATATATATATATATATATATATATATATATATATATATATATATATATATATATATATAACTGTCTAGCCCCGGGGTTCTACGCTCCTCATGGGGCAGTGTAGGATTGGATGATGGATGGATGGTATATACTGTATATATCCATCCATCAATCCGTCATCCAATCCTACATTGCCCCATGACGAGGGTAGGAGCCCGGGGCTATGCAGTTGGTCCCGACATTTAAGATGAGAGTGACCAGCCTCACTCATCCCTGAGTGGCATTACATGAGCAATCAACCCCAACCATCCCTTGGATATAAACCTTCACCGGTTCAATCCGATTGGAGCGCAATAATTACCCACTAAACCACCAAGCGCCAAAATTTGGTTATATGGTTACCACCCAGCGTAGTAAATGGTTTCCTGGTGCACAGGAAACCATTTGGCTTGTCACTCAGTGTAGAGTAACCCACAGGCTGAAGGAAGTGGAAAGAATGAAGGAAAGAAAGACAGAAGAGGGAGTGTAAAGTCACCCGTAGGCAGAAGGACAAGGCAAGAATGAAGGAAAGACAGAAGAGAATGGAAGGAAAGAAGGATGGAGAGGAAAGGGCAGACACCCGACAGCAGCACTACATCGAGTGAGTGGATGGTGAGCGCCCCCACCTACCACTAATATATATACCGGTATATATATATATATATATATATATATATATATATATATATATATATATATATATATATATATATATATATATATATATATATATAAACAAATATTGGATTAAATATATTCAGTATATGATATCTCCCCGATACAATGAGAATGTATCATCAGTAGAGCTGATTGATGAGGTTCTCTTCCTCAAGAAAATCCACGTGGCCAACTTCGGAGACATCAAACTGGAGCTGCTTAAATTATTGACCAAGTTGTGACGTAAGATTGGCTGACACGTTCCTAAATTGTTGCATTGTTCTTCGCCTGTTCGGCACTCTGCCAGTAACAGATGAAGAGGATGTACATTCGTTTAGTACGGATAGAATTGTGCTGGAAGCACAGTGTCCTAGGAGCGTCTTTCGGCCTGTGTGTCTGCTGTCCAGCGAGCGCAGACTGGCCACAGCACCACACTACTCGGAGGTTATAGAGAATTTTGCCAACCGATAAGAAAGATAAATGAGGCTAAAGTAGACAGCTATAAATTGTAAAATGCAGTGTCATGAAGTTTAAATCATCACAACTGATTTTTTTCAATCTTTTTTACCTCCTGGGCCACGATTTTATTTTCAAATATTACAGCACGTCAGTTTATGTGTTTCTGTAGTTGCTACTTTACGAGCAAATGGCACAAAGAAATACTAATGCTGGTGTACGATCAGTTATTGATTTTTTTTTTTTTTATCGTTCATGGAATTGACATAAATATCCCAGTAAGATGTACAATGCATTTGTTAAGAAGCGAGATTTGGCAGTTAGGTAATCCAGAGGCATCTCGATGTTTGCCAGTGTTTACGGTAGCTAGCTCCGGTACGAGGCAGTTTCCAGTTTGCCTCCTGTTTGTGAGCGTCCATATTTCATAAGTTATGAATTAATTTTGTACTATTTTTCTCTGTAATGTTTCATTTATGAGATTGCTTGTTAAATTATGAAATTTAAATTAAGTCTGTATGGTAAATAATTTACAGTGTTGCAATTAGCAGAAGGCATAGAGTGATTTGCAAGATGTTTGCGTAAGGAGGGGGACAGATATAGGTAGTGATCATCAACTTGTTGTCAAAGATTAAAATAAAACTTAAGAGAAACGTTAATGGTAATTGTACAGGAGGTTATAATTATGATTTTGATGAGCTGAGGAGTGATGAGAACACGAAGGAAGAGTTTCGGTAGGAATGTAGGAACAGGTTTCTAGTCTGCAGACTTTGATGGAATCTGAAGACAGTGATATTAATCAACTGTAGAGAGAGGTAAAAGAGGTTTTGCATGAGAGTGCTAAGGTTACTATTAAGAAAAAGGGAAAAGCAAGAAGGAAAAAGTGGATGTCAGATGAAACATGGAATGCAATTCAGAAAAGGAAAGAGGCTAAGTTAAGAAGTGAAGAACAACATGTTGATGGTCAGGTGGTTGAAGTACTTAGAGCAATGTACTGGAGTTTACATTCTGAAGTAAAAAGACTGGTTAGTCGTGATAAGAGGAGGCTATATGATGAAAAGGCAACAAAGAAATTAAATTAAGTAAAAATGACGGTCAGAGCACAAGAGCAGCGTATCAGGCCATAAAGGAGTTAACTGGGACTGATAAGAGATGGAAGGAAATATCTGTACGAGATAGAAATGGTAATTTGATGACTAAAGATTTGGATATAAAAGGAAAGTGGAAAGAGCACGTTGAATCTGTTCTAAATATACCAATCCCAGCTGAAGAGGACATTTTGCCAGCCGAGAGAGATTTGCAGATAGAAATGGGATATAACCATGGAAGAGGTAGCAAAATCTATAAAGGAGTTAAAGAATTTTAAGGCCCCAGGAGAGGATGGAATATTTCCTGAAATGCTTAAGGTGGAAAATGACGAGTTGATGAATGCGCTTTTGAAACTTTTTAATGTGACTTGGGATAATGGCGGAATTCCAGAAGAGTGGAAAAATGGAGTGATTATAAAAATAACAAAAAAGGGAGATTTAAGTGTGTGTGGCAATTGGAGGGGGATAACTTTGACACCTGTAGTTGCAAAAGTCTTTTCCAAAATCTTGTTGAACAGAATAGAGCCAGTAATTGACAAATTTTTAAGAGAAGAACAAGCGGGATTTAGAAAGGGTCGAGGTTGTAATGATCAGATTTTTATTGCAAGGCATCTAATGCAAAATGCTAATGTGATGAAAATGCCACTTAGTATGTGTTTTGTGGATTCTGAAAAGGCGTTTGATAGTGTTTCACGTGGAGCTATGTTGAAAATTATGAGATTCTATGGTATAACATAAAAGTTTGTAAATTTTATTAGAAGCCTGCATGAAGGTACTTTTTGTAAGGTAATGGTGGATGGTTCTTTGAGTGATCCATTTGAAGTTAGGTCAGGAGTGATTCAAGGAGGAGTTCTTTCGCCAATGCTGTTTGTTTTGGTTATGGATTATGTTATGAAAAAGGTTGTAAGGAGAACAGGTGCAGGAATTAACTGGAAAGAAAATAAGAAGCTGATGGATTTGGACTATGCTGATGATATTGTACTGATTTGCGGAAGTATTTACGAGATGCAGAGGGTGCTTGATTGTCTGGTGGAGGAAGGAGAAAAAGTGGGATTGGTAATAAATTGTGGAAAGACTGAAATTATTAATATGAACGTGGAGAACCAAATTGATTGTGTAATTGGGAATAATGTGGTGAAGAATGTAGAAAATTTTAAATATCTGGGAACGATTGTATCATCTAATGGATCATTAAACAGTGAAATTGAGGAGAGGATTAGACATGCTTGGCGAGCTGTTGGAATGTTGAAATCTGTTTGGAATAATAATATGCTTTCGGTGCATCCTAAAGTGAAAATTTACAAGTCCATGGTTAGACCAATTTTATTTTATGGGCATGAGTCATGGTACAGTACAATTGCAACGGATCAGAAAGTAATAGGATTTGAGAATAAAATACTGAGAAGGATTCTTGGGGTAAAGTGGCAAGACAGAGTTACAAATGAAAGAGTAAGGGATATTACGAGAGTGGAACCAGTTAATGAATATGTGAGACTGTCTCGCTGGAACTGGCTGGGGCACATATACAGAAAAGAAGGCAGTTTAATATAGGATGTGCCAGAGTGGACTGCTAGAGGAAGAAGAGGTAGAGGTAGGCCGAGGGAAACCTGGTTGAGGACAATGAAAAAAGAAGCAGGAGTGGAGTGTTGGTGGGACCTGAAGGAGATGGCAAGAGACAAATATTGGTGGAGAGAGTTCATCGAGGCCCTATGCATCCCGTGGGTGCCACAGGAAATGATTGATTGATTGACTGATGTAATGTAAGAAAACACTTGCATGTTTTGGTTGTCTTCAAGTTGTTAACTGTGCTCACTCTCTGGAATACACCAGAAGTGTGGAGAAGTAGATCGTTCTAGTAATGCAAGCTTATTTAAGGATGGGGAGTAGATTAGAGCAAGTTTAGTCGGTTTTTGGTTCAGTTTGAGTGTAGGGCAGTGTCAGTGAAGACTGTATATTTTCGGTACTTGTGAAAACAGTGGCAAACAGTGATGTGTTATTGAAGTTTGTACATCATCGGTACTTGTGAAAACTGTGAAACGTTGTCAAGCAAGTGTAATTGCAGTTAGTAAAGTTTGTATAGCTCCAGTGCTTGTGAGAACAGTGGAGTTGGAAAGCATTAAGTGTAATTATTTGGAAAATAAAGACAGTGAAGATTACGAGGCCAGTGATTATTTTCGCCTCAACTGATCTTGTGTGTTGTACACCGAAAGGCTGACCATAAGGAGAACAACTCACTGGGCAACGTCCTTCCTGTACTGAACTACTGCTGTTGGAGCCTGTGGCAGTGTGGGGTGGGGACGTAACACATTGAATGAATGGTGAGCAATTTGCCTGTATAAAGCACTGCATGAATACATGACAAATGGTGGTAAACTTTAATGTAATCATTTCTTTCGATTACTACATAGCATTTTTGATTATTTATTACATAACAAAACTTCGTTGTGTTCTAGAGAGGGAGAGGAAAGTGTTATGTCACACCAGGATTCTTTTACTAGTACATCATTGTGCTGTGACACTGGTTAGGGAGCAGCCTAGCCGTGAGCTAGACTTCGAGTATAATAATTTTATTCAGCAAAGTTTTCGGGGGGAGGGGGGACGTTGCCCCCGGCCTGGTGATGAGTGTTGGGGGCCCTCACATTTCATGAAAACATTCCGGGTAGGATGAGATAGCACTAGTATGCTTTGATATGGACGGCTGGTCTCTGTATCCAAGTGGTGGCATGTAAGTGTGTGTGTATTATATGTTGATGGTGCAAGGGATATTGTTGTGACTCAGGCCATGTCTGAAGCTTCCGAGCACCGCTGATATACATCCAGGTTGTCCATCCATCATCCAGTTTTGTGGTGTTCCATCAGTAGCATAAGAATCCTGGAGCAAAACCATTCAGTTTTTTCATATAAGGGAAAATATACTGTACTCATATACGTGAGGGGATCAGTAACTCTTCTTTGAGTCGCGTCATATGATGGATGTAATCCTGATAAGAGAATATCAGTTGGAATGCCTTAACCTACTGGGCCACAAGGTTACCTCCCAAGGCAATTAGGGTTTCCAGGATTACAGAACATCATTTGGCTTGCCAGTCAATGTAGGGTCACGGTATATAGCGCTAAATCGAGTAAGTGGATGGGAAGCAGCTGACTTCTGCGTGATAGAATGTGTTAGATTTAAGTATGTTACCCGTGTAAGTATTTTTTTTGTAATATTATTAGAATCTGACACTAAAACACCGCTCGTTCTGGAGAGATGGATGATATTCAACACCCTGACTGGACAGTGCAGAATAGATAATGGCATGATAATAATCAAACTAACACTTTTTCTTTCGTAAATGACTGAAGTCTCTAATCCAGACTTCCCATTATAAAGTAAGAGAGGATGGGTCTCCTTCTCCTTTTCTTATTCGGTAAACTTCCTTTATGATGACATAGTTTTTAAATATATTTCCACATCCAAGGTACAATTGCAATTTTAGTCAGGAAGTAAACTGCGCTATCAAGTCTATCTGCACTGTAGTATGTTAGGTACAAAAAAAAAAAAAAAAATGTGTGTTTACGTTCCTGGCCTTAGGAAAAAATTTTAATTAAATTTTCAATATGGTAGAATTTTCAATTAAACGTTAAGCAGGTCCTAGAAATGCCATCTTTGTTGGATGTAAAATTTTCAGTTAAACCTTCTTTAGGCCTTACTATACAACCAACAATGCCATCTTTGCTGGATGCCCTGCCCCCTTCTTGTCCCAACATCTAATTATCATCCCAGCCCTTCCTGCCCCAGACTAGCTGCCCTCACCAGTCATGCGTTTTTGCCACCAGCATCAAATATCTAAGAGAAGTGTCCCTGACATGGTGAGAGTCAGGTCTCGTTCACCACATGTCTTCACTGGGTCTATTTGTCCTGCTGTGTCCCATTAAATGCAACCAGCTCACCATTCCCTAACTACTGTTATTTGTCAGTCTCATTAATTTTGTACCCATACCAGTAATTGCTTCAGGGAGAGAGAAGATTTACACAAAGTTAAATATTCTCTCCAAGATACTAGGTGAGACACTGGGTGAGAGAGGATGTAAACTGGGGTAGCTTCTGATCATGCAATTTTGTAGAAATATTGAACCTAGATGTATGAATATTTTTTTCATAATCTTTGAAAAATTAATATGATCGTGTGTAATGGAGTTCTTCAGTATTCACACCAAATATAAAGGTAAAATGTCTATCTATCTATATACCTAGGCTGCTTCCCCCAAGGAAAGGGAGGTAGCCGAGACAGGACGACACACTCCCCATTTACTCATCCATTCAAACACATTCATTCGCATCTTAGCCCCAAAGGGGAGAACGGACAGATCCTCACCGCACCACACCGCACAAGGGTCAACTGCGCAATGCAATCAGTGACATCCGCAGCAGGGCCCGACAGCAGAACTGGTTTACCCCTGCCACATCATAACAGACCCATCCCCTTACCCGCACTTGACCTGACTAGCTGATCAGACCAAATGCGGGAGAATATCCCCTCAGGGCTGCGTCATCACTTACTCATTCACAATTTCTCTCCATTTATTTCTGTCACGCACAGCCACTCTTCCTTGCTCAACATACATCCCTCTCGCATCCAGCGCTCTCTTCACACTGTCCATCCATCCTATTCGTTATCTTCCTCTCAGCCTTACACCTCTCACATCAGATCTAGTTATCTTTTTCACCAATCGCTCATTATCCATTCTCTCCATATGCCCAAACCATCGCAACACCCTCTGCTCAACTCTACCAGCCATCTCCCGAACAACTCCAGTTCTCCTTCGCACTTCATCATTTCGCACCCGATCCATATGCGTCACTCCACACATACTCCTCAGACACCTCATCTCCATTACATTCAAACTTTTCCTCTCTGCTACACCCATATTCCATGTTTCAGCCCCATATAACGCAGTTGGTACCACAACACCCTCATACAGCCTTCTCTTTACATCCATTCTAAGCGAACGACATTTAAACACTTTTTTCATTATCCCCAGCACCTTTCCTACTTCATTTATTCTAAACTTCACTTCTGCATCTATTCTTCTATCCACAGCAACATGTGACCCTAGATATTTAAAACAATCTACCTCCTCAAGCAACTCACCATTCAAAACTATATTCATCCCCCTACCATCTATCAACCCCGTACACTTCATCACTTTATTCTTATTCTCATTTACTTTCAATTTCCTCCTTTCACACACCCTTCCAAACTCTTCTGCCAACTGTCTCAATCTCTCCTCTGAATCAGTCACCAGTGCAGTATCATCTGCAAACAGCAGCTGCTTCAGATTCCACTCTCCACCATCAACATTCACCAGACTCAGACCTCCACCTAAAACTCTTGCATTCACCTCTCTTACAACACCATCCATGTAAATATTAAACAACCAAGGCGACATCACACATCCCTGTCGCAGCCCCACTCTCACGGGAAACCAATCACTCACAGCATTTCCCACTCTTACACACGCTCTACTATTTACATAAAAACTTTTCACCCCTTTTAGTAACCTACCATCAAGTCCATACAATCTTAAAACAGTCCACAAAGCCTCCCTATCAATTCTATCATACGCTTTCTCTAAATCCATAAATGCCCAAAACACATCCTTGCCTTTCGCTAAATACTTTTCACACACTTGTCTCACAGCAAACACCTGATCAACGCATCCCCTCCCTCTCCTAAAGCCACACTGCTCATCACCAATCACTCCCTCTGTACCCTCTCTAACTCTCATAATTAACACTCTACCATACACCTTACCTACAACACTCAACAGACTTATACCCCTAAAGCTAGTACATTCATACTTATCACCCTTGCCTTTATACAACGGGACCACACAAACGCTTGCCCAGTCAATTGGCACCATACCTTTCTCAAAGCACACATTCAACAATCTTACTAACCAGTCAACAATAGTCACTCCACCACCCTTCAGGCATTCCACAGCACACCCATCCATACCTGCAGCTTTCCCTGTTTTCATCTCCTTTACTGCCTTCTCCACTTCCTCCTTCGTGATCAAAGAATCATTCAACTCTCCCAACACATTTATTCCTTGCACCCTTCCATCCATCACAATCTCAGCCACCCTTTCCTCCTCTATATTTAACAATCTTTCAAAATACTCTGCCCATCTCTTCCTTACTGCATCCATCTCAATTAACATCCTTCCATCCTCTGCTTTTACTCGTTCTTCCTTCCCAGACTCTCCCTTTCGCACCCTTTTCACCTCCTTCCAAAACATTTTCTTATTCTGTTGAAAATTCTCTGTCAGCCGCCTACCCCACCTCTCATCTGCTGCCACTTTAGCATCACGCACAGCCCTTCTCGCTCTATTCCTCTTTTCCTTATACCTTTCATATGACATCTCATCCTCCTCTGCAGCCACACTTCATATGCACGTCTCTTCTCAGCCACAGCCATACTTACTTCCTCGCACCACCATTCACTTCCTTTTCTTACACCACCACCCACACGTCTCACACCACACACCTCTTCTGCATGCCCCACCACAGCACTCTTAAACAACTGCCATTCCTCCTCCACGCTGCCATTTTCCCGATCTTTCACTGCGTTCCACTCATCTTTCAATTTCTCCTGATACTCTATCTTTTTCTCTCTTTTATCCAACTCACTCACTTTCAAAACCTCCCTGCCACACCTAACCCTCCTAGCTCTCACCCATCTCTTACCTGCTCTTAACTTTCCCTCCACCAGGTAGTGGTCAGACATACCTCCACCCTCCCCTCTCAGAACTCTCACATCCAACAATCTTCCTATTACATTCCTAGACACAACCACATAGTCCATCAAAGCTCTATCAGCAACCCTTCCATCCTCCTGTCTCACCCATGTATACTTATAAATATCTTTCTTCTCAAACGGCGTATTCCCAATCACCATCTCTCGCTCAACACACATCGCTATCATTCGTTCCCCATTTTCATTTCTTCCAGGCACACCATGCATACCAACTACGCCTTCAACTGCTACAATTCCCACTCTAGCATTCATATCTCCCATCATTACCACATTCACATTCGCTCCAAAACTCTGCAGACACTCATCAACATCATTCCAGAAAGATTCCCTCTCTTGTTCATCCCTTTCTCTACCAGGCCCATATGCACTCACAAACACCCACAACTCACCTTCAAATTTCGCTTTCACCCACATCAGTCTCGATGACACCTCCTTCCATTCAATCACACATTGCTGTACTTCCAGACTCACTAACAAGGCCACACCTTCTCTTGCCCTTCCTCTATCAACACCTGACAATCTTCCATTCACACTTCCAAACATAGACTCCCCCTTCCCTTTCATCTTCGTTTCACTCAAAGCTAACACATCCAACTTTCTTCTCACAAACATTCTCCCAATCTCCTCCCTTTTAGCCTCAATCGTACTACATCCACGCACATTCATAGACCCAATCTTCAGGGTACGGGGATAACTCCATCCCCCATCCCTTTCTCTGTTTTCCAGTTTAGTTCATTTGATTGGACATCTTCGTTAAAAAGAATTTGCCTTTTAAATGGGGATAAAGTTCAGAAATAAAAGTTTTATGTGGGAATATATGTAAGTGATTTTGCCTGATGCCCAACTACATGTACAGTACTGCTGTTACCATACACAGTGTGCGAGAATTGCAGATTTGGCACGAGTCATGAATCGTGACTTACTTGATTCATGCAGAAAGTAAGCAGCACAATGATGATCATTTCAGTCATGACAAAAAAATGAAACTTCCATGAAAAGAGGTGAAATTGATTAACATTTCTGCATGACATCATTCTCATAATAGCTACTCGACTCGACACATTCCACACCTTATTGTGTACATCTGTTACCGAGTTCGGTTTCCATTAAGCCGAACAGATGAAATTGGTATTATGGACACTGCCTCAGAATTTGATTATTTATTGATGACGTTCCCTTCATATTGGATTACTTTGTTGGTCAGATGGATTACAAGAAAAATTTTATTGTCATATCTATGAATATGTCAGTTTATTGCCAGACGCCCTTTCGCTGCGGACTTTATTTTCGGCTTGGTTCTCAAAGTGTCAATTCTCCAGCAAAAAATCAAAATGGTATATAGGTAATTGTCAACAACACTTTTGTGATTGCCTAATACTTACCTTTCCATTTTCAGCATTAAAATTCCTTAATAGCTACATATATTATCAGCAGGACGATGAATACATCAGAAATTTGCCGGGGATTTAATTAAAAGGACGCCGAGATGCAAGCTAGCTGATGCGTAAAGATCCGTTGTTCACCGTAATATTATATTCATTATCAAGCCTTTTCCGTACACTTACACGTCCAGCTCCTTCTTATAAACATCTGATCACATTACATTGCATATAACTCACCTAAATAATGGTAAATCTCTAAGAAATTGTGACACACGGCCAAGCGCTCGATCAGCTGGGCGGGCATCTTTGTTGGCGTGATGTTTTGCCTTGCCACCGTATGAGGGCAGCACGTTCTGGGACGCCGTTGCCATAGCAACGTTGGCGAGAGCCTGGGGTATCGTGCGGCCAGTTCAAACCGTTTTCTGAGGCCCGTCGACTACAGTCATTTTCCGCAGTGAAAGGGAATAATTCATAGAACGACTATAGTCATAAAACGCAGCGAAAGGGTTAATTCCCTATGGGGTGGTTACAAATGAATCGCCTCCATGTTACCCTGTCCTCTGCCATCTGGCTGCTCCCTCTCGAACTCACGCCTCTCTTAAGTAGGCTACCTCTCCACCCTATCCCTACCTCTTATCCTCGGTTCTCCTCCTCCCTCACCACTTTGCTGACATTCATCCTCCTATCAGCCTATCATTGTCCATCCTCTCTGCTTTGGCAAACCATCACGAAGTATTTCTGCTAATGTTTTCTGACATATCCAAGCCAGCACCATAACACTCCTTTACTTCTGCATTGTCTGTCAGCCTCTTCACCTAACTCCACAGGCTCCTCTCAGATGACTCATTTCCACAGCCCTCACTCTCGACTTTTCTCCTTCCCATAAGGTACAAGCTTCACTTTCATTATGTTAAACTGAGGATTAAAATACTGTCATGGACCAACTATTTTGCTTCCAAGCTTGCTTCCACATTCCTTACTACCATTCTCAGTGAACCAGCAAACTTTATTTCCCTGCCTTACCCTTTCATAAATTACATTTTCTCAGCTTTCATTCTTCACCTATTTTGCTTCCATGCTTACCTCCACATTCCTTATCACCGTTCTCAGTGAACCGGCAAACTTTATTTCCCCGTCATTCCCTTTCATAAATTAGATTTTCTCAGCTTTCATCCTTCGTTACCCACTATATATCTATCAATATATCTAGGTTGCTTCCCCCCTTCCCTCCATAAAAAAGGGGGGTAGCCGAGACAGGACGACACACTCTTAATTTACTCATCCACACACACGCACATTTACTCATATCTTAGCCCCAAAGGGAGAGGGGACAGATCCTCACTGCACCACACCTCACGAGGGTCAAATGCGCAGTGCAATCAGCGACATCGGTAGCAGGGCCTGACAGCAGACCTGGTTTATCCCTGCAACATCATAATGGACCCATCCCCCTACCTGCCCCTGACCTGATCAGCTGACCAGATCAAATGCAGGAGAATATCCCCTCGGGGCCGTGTCACAGTTCGTTCATTCACAATTTCTCTCCGGTCATCCCTATCACGCACAGCCACTCTTCCTTGCTCAACAGACATCCCTCTCGCATCTAACGCTCTCTTCACACTGTTCATCCATCCTATCTGTGTTCTTCCTCTCAGTCTTACACCCTTTACATCAGATCCAGTTATCTTTTTCACCAGTCGCTCTTCATCCATTCTCTCCATATGCCCAAACCATCGCAACAAGGACTGCTCAACTCGATCAACCATCTCTTGCATAACTACAGTTCTCCTGCACATTTCATCATTTCTCACACGATCCATACTCGTCACTCCACACATACTCCTCAGACACCTCGCTATAGTACCTAAATATTGGAAGGTACTCACATTCTCCATTTCCTGACCATCCAAACTGCCTGTACACTGTATTTTTATTTCCCTCAAGGACCGTACCTTTACTCCTAGGTAAATTCAGTTTCAAATGTTTCTTACACACACTTCCAAACTCATTAACCAAGCCTTGCTGCTCCGATTTCTCTTCATTTAACAATGCAATATCAGCAGTAAGCAACAACACAGCCCGTTTCTTGATCCTTCATCCTATCACTAAGGACACTAACATCAACTGCCTTACCTTACCATCCATATATGAACTGACTAACCATATGGATATGACACAACCATGTTTTGTTCAATCAAACGATCAAATTAAAAAAAACTTAGTTCAGCTTTCACACGTAAAGCGACTCTTGTGACCTCATACTCACTCTGGGCAGCATTTAACGATTTCCCATCGACTCTGCTCCAGCACCTTCTGCTTTCTCTGTATCTGATTTGTCATAGACTTTCTCCAGACCGACGAAGGCAGCATACAGCTTCCTTCTTTTCTCTAAGTACTTTTCCACTAAGCACCTTAACACAAATATCCAGTCATATTATGCCCTCCTCTTCCTAAAGTTCCCTTGTTTCTCCCCAACTAATTCCTATGTTATGTCCCTAAGCCTCGTAATAAGTAACCTACCATATATCCTTCCTATTATGCCACGAAGACAAATACCCCAACGATTGCCAAAACTTTTCTTCTCCTTTTCCTTAAGGGAAATATTCTACCCAACTTCGAATCTCTGCAACTCTGTCTTCCTCCAAGGCCAATCTTCACATCTTCCATATCCATTCAGTATCTCTGCCATGGTTCAGTATTTCTCTGCGTATGTCAACGGTTCTTTGGTCTTTCTCCTTTTTAGCTTTTCTTTTAGTGCCCTACACCCTTCCATAATGTTGATCTCTTCCTCCTTTCTCGCCTCTATATCTCTGAGCCTCTCCTCAAACCACTTATACTACTTTTGCTCTCTTCATTCAACACCTCCGTAAAATGCTCTCTCTCTCTCTCTCTCTCTCTCTCTCTCTCTCTCTCTCTCTCTCTCTCTCTCTCCATCTACTTTCTGCTGTTTTAACTTGCATCCCTTCTACTTCCCTTGTCACTCTGTCATACTTTTTTGTCTTCCTTCCAAAAGTTTCTTACATTCCCTCCACTTTGCACTCACATTTCTTCCAAACATTTTATTCACTCTTATTCTGCCTTCCCTTGCTAATCTCCTATCACTTTATTTATTTATTTATTTATTTCTATTTTGTTTCAGATTTCTAATTATTATTGTTTTCTGTCCTTCCTTCTCTGGACGGCTAAGAAACAAGATATGATCCTATCTATCTATTGCCAGACACCATAATCCCGTAAAGGGTGGCTATTTGACACTGAGTTAGTTGTTTTACAGGGAGGGGCACTAACCCTCCACCAACCCACTTGTTGACACGTAGGGAGCACGTATGGTTTGGTTATATGGTTACCACCCAGCGTTGTAAATGGTTTCTTGGCTTACAGGAAACCATTTGGCTTGTCACTCAATGTAAAGCCATCTGTAAAGGAAAGAAAAGCAATAAGTGACAGGAAAGATGGGAGAAATAGGAAGAGAGGAGGGCAGGCACAGAAAAAGAAAGATAAAAGCTAAGGAAATGGACTATAGCAGTGTTGTCCAAACTTTTTTGTCTGTTGTACCGCTTCTTTGCTACTTGTGCCTGTAAGTACTTTCGTGACTGATTCAATTCAATATTAGAATTTGGAAGGACAATGCAAATTATATTAAAAGTTCGCATAATTTGAGTGCTGGACAATAAAGTATTATTCAGTATACTAAAGGAAAAAGACTAACTAAATAACATAAAACTGCTTGAAAATTAATTATAACTCAATATGAAATGTGGAGTTGATGTTCACTGATGATTTTTGCTATTCTGGGCAGTAGAGAGGCTACTGCAGTGCTCAGGCTTTGTTCCAGGTTTACGTTTAGTTTGTTTCCCTGTTTTGGCTTGATAACGCTCATTGCAGAGAAAGATGCATCACAAAGACATGTAGACTCATAAGGCAGAAGGTTTTCCAAAGCTTTTTTTCCTAGGTCAGGGTGCTGCTTGTTTACACAGCTACAAAACCGTGTGAATTTTGAACTTTCAAATACTAGTTTGAGGCCACGGTCTGAACACTTCCAACAGTGCTCCTTGAAGTCAAATTGGAAGCTTCTTCGTATTATTTTCAGGCAAGAGGAATGGGTTTCTAACCCAATCCAGCTGTACAGATCTCTCATTATGTCAGGAAAGTAAGATTTAACAGCAAAGATAAGGTTGGTCAATTATTCCACAATAACTGGTTTCACAGTCTCTCTCTCATCGCTGTTTCTGGAAACATAAACATCTGGCAGAGGAAAACACATAAAATCTCCCCTGAACATATCTCATTCTGCATCTCTATTTTCTTTTGAAAACCATCAACTTTATCATATAACTTGAGAATGTTTGTATCATTGTCGTGCAGAGACACATTTAACTAATTCTCTTTGCTAAACATGTCTGCAAGATATGCCAGTTGTGCAAGCCAAGTAGTGTTATCAAAAATATGACAAAAGGAGATCCATGTTCTGGTATACAGGAGCCTACCTCATCTCGCAACTCGAACATCCTGGTGAGTACCCTCCCTCTCGACAGCCAGCACACCTCAGTGTGCCATAATAGCTCTGTGTTCTCAGACCCTATGTTTCTGCACAGTCTGTGAAACAGGCGAGCATTAAGTGGCCTTGACTTCATCAAGCTGATTAGTTTGATGCCATCATTCAATATCCAATGCATCTCTGAACTCATTTTTTTGGATGCTAATGATTCTCTGTGAATGATGCAACAAGTCTACTGCACATTAGGATTTTCCTTCTTAATCCATGCCATGACTTCCCTCACTTTGTCAAGCATGGATGCAGTTTCTTATGTACACACGCTAATGCAAGATTTCCAACTCAGCCCTTGTTCAGAGAAGAACTGATGGACATTGGAAATGTCTTCACTTTTTGTGTGTTCTAATTTGTTGCAATGAAGTGCACATTCATTAATATCATCCCCATAAATGTATCTCACAAATGAGGCAAGTTGAGCCTGTCCACTGACGTCAGTCGATTCGCCAAGTTCAAGTGAAAAAGACTGACTTGTTTTCAGATTATTCACAACTTGATCAGTAATGTCTGTTCTCATTTCATTTACCCTTCGAGAAACAGTTTGGTGTGGCAAAGGAACGGCCTATAATCGGTCAAATGCCTTTTTATACAGCATTTTTTCCGCCATCACAACTGCAGCTGTCAATCAGTTCTTCAGCTACACTGAATGGCTTTTTAGCTTCAGCATCGAATAAAGATACTTCTAATGATGCTTCCAGAGTTTTTTTTTTTTTTTTTTTTCTGGTATTGTGGAGGCCTTCTTAATTGTTTTCCTGGAACACTTAAAATCAGAATGTTTTCTTTTAAAAAAGCTCCGTCGGTTTACCAACATGCCACTGATGATTTGTGTTAAGGTGACGTTGGAGGTGAGCTGGTTCCATTATACTGTTGGCCAACCTCTCCCCACAGAATCAGCACAAAGCGTCCGGAGAATCAGAATTCATAGAAGTAAATTCTCAAAGTACATAATCTTCCTTGTAGCCTATTGCCGTTATTTAGGTAAGTATGTTCTCTTTTTTCTTTACAGCTGCTTGATTTCCCTCACTTTCATTGCTGCCGTGGCAGCTACGGATACCACGTTTTAAATCCATATAACTTGCTGTTAAAGAAATAACAGTTGTGTCTGTAAGCTTACATGAATTTGAAAAAGAGATGGTCACAATTTAGCTCCTTTGACGAAACTGAGTGAGAGTGACCCGAGCGAGTTCAACACTGTTCCCATAAGCGTCCTGTCCCGTTTCCACTCCCTCCCAGTGTTACTCCCGTCTCCCATCAACTTCTTTCTCTTCATTTTAATTCTTTTTCTGTTCTCTTGTCATTCATTTAAGTTGGAAACTGTGTAAGTGTTGTAGTTATTCAATTATTCTGTATTCTTAAACAATCACCCATGCACACATACACATGCTCAGTAAAGTTACTGATCCAAAATGCCATATGACCTACATGTGATACAGTTTGAAATAAAAACATCATTATCTCCTCACGCAGGCTACCCCTTTCAGCAATGCTGCTTACCCCCCGGGGTACATGTGCCTCAGTTTTGTCAACACTGGACTATAGGATAAGACCCCCGTACTTGGTGGACTGCCAGTCAAGGCTACCGAGCTCCACCTACCTTGCAACATACCCGGTAGTTACCGGCTAAAAGCTCATCTGCGGCTTAGCAAGTCTTATTATTCACCATTCCGTGTGTCTCGGCGTAGGGTCACTTTTTTTCTCAATTCCATCTGGGTTCCGGTGCTCGGATCAGGATGATATTTGAACGTATCCATTGGCCAACCAGTATTAATCTATGGCAAAGCATGAAGGCTGTAGCTCACAGTGTATGTGATATGGCAACGGTATAGATATTCCCAAAACTAATAATAAAATTGACAAAAAACAAGAAAACTTCACAAAGGGATGCGGAAAGTTTCAATACTATTGAAAAGAATTATAAAACTTCCACCAGGGATTTGGAAAGTTTGAGTATACCCAGTCCATTCATTCTTCCATCCATCGAATCATCTGTCCATCATCTGATTATTAAGTAGACAATAATAATAACAATAGTAATAGTAATAATAATAATAATGATAATAATAATAATCTATCTATCTATTGCCAGACGCCTCAATCCCGTTTGGGGTGGCCACAAACAAATCGCCTCCACGTAGCCCTGTCCCCCGTCATTTCACTGCCCTTCTCCCAGCTCAAACCCCCTTCTCTCATATGCCTCTCCACCCCATCCCTCCATCTCATCCTCGGCCTCCCCCTCCCTCTTCCCCCCTCCACCTCACTCACATACACTCTCTTCGTCAATTCTCTCACACTCCATCCTCTCCACATGGCCAAATCACCTCAGTGTGTTCCTCATAACGCTTCCTATCATCCACATCCACACCACAACGCTCCTTTATATCCTCATTCGTCAGCCTATCTCTCCATGTGACTCCACAGGCTCCTCTTAAATAACTCATTTCCACTGCTCTCACTCTTGACTTGTGTCCTTCCAACAACGTCCAAGCTTCACTTCCATACGTTAGAGTTGGTATCACAATACTGTCATGTAGTAACTTTTTCACTTCCATGCTCACTTCCCTGTTTCTTATCACTGCTTTCAAAGAACCAGCAACCTTTCTTCCCTGTTGTACCCTTTCAAGCACTTCACCCTCCAAACCTCCATCCTTACTCATCACACTACCCAAGTACTTAAACGTACTCACATTTTCCAATTCCTCACCATCCAACCTCGCTGTACATTCACTGACTTCACTTCTCTCAAAGACCATCACTTTACTCTTCCCTACATTCACCTTTAGATTCCGTTTCTTAAACACTCTCCCAAACTCATCCACCAAGCCTTGCAGCTCCCCTTCGTCTTCACTCAACAACACAGTATCATCTGCAAACAACAGTACAGGGAGTTTCCAAACACTATCCTCTCTCACCAGGGCCACTCCAACATCCACTACCCTACCTTGTACCTCTTTTATTACCCCATCCATGTACAGATTGAACAACCGTGGAGACATGACACATCCCTGTTTCAACCCAACCTCCAAAGAGAAAAATTCACTTAGTTCACACATCCACACGCACTGCAGCCTTAGCACCATCATACATACTCTTCACAGCATTCAACAACTTTCCATCTACTCCATATATTCTTAACACTTTCCACAATCCTTGTCTATTCACCCTGTCATATGCTTTCTCCAAATCCATGAAAGCCGCATACAACTTCTTTCCCTTCTCTAGAAACTTTTCCACTAAAGATCTAAGAATGAATATCTGATCTACACAACCTCTTCCCTTCCTAAAGCCTCCCTGTTCTTCTCCAACTAATTCCTCTGTTCTTTCTCCAACTCTGTCAATAAGTATCCTACCATACACTTTTCCTATTATACTAAGAAGACAAATGCCCCTATGATTACCACACACTTCTTCTTCCCCTTTTCCTTTGTACAAGGGAATAATTATAACAATAATAATAATAATAATAATAATAGTAGTAGTAGTAGTAGTAGTAGTAGCTAGAAGACTAACTGTCAGAAACAGTTACTGATCTACATTTATGAGAATGTTGCTGAACTTAAGATTTTTTGTAATAACTAAAATACCGTTGGTCAGACTGCCACCAAAATGTATAAAGACCTAGCCGGGACCAGGGAAAACTTCAGTGACCAAGAAGTGCCTCATTTATGTTTTGTTTTTTCCTGAATGGAAGGGCAGTTGAAAAGTGGGCCGTCCGAATTTCGTACTGTCAGTCATAAATTTCCTTCAACTTTTTCCATAATTGTAAAAATCTGGAATATAATTATATCGCAGGATTTCCTTCCATGTTCATGTATATACTGTATAATAGTTTGGGGGTACATTTAGTTTGAAAATTCATGATTTTTAGACATTTTTGGATTTGTAACGTTAAAAAATAGGACAAGGGCGCTGAAATTATATCCTCAATAAATATGACAAAAATCAGAGATGAGAAATGACACAATAATATTATTAAGTCGAGCTCCACCTATGCGAATATTGGTGATTTTTTTTTTTTTTTTGGTAATAATTCAAAAACCTTTGGTAGACAAGTCACCAAAAATTATACAGACCTGGTCCAAGACCGGAGAAAACTTCTAGGACCAAGAACTTTCTCATTTATGTTCAGATTTTCCTGTATGGGACAGCAACTAAAAAAATGGGGTGTCTGAAATAGCATAATTTTCCCACACAAATACTTGGAAAATAATTTTATCCCAGGATTTCCTTCCATGTTCATCTACGAGGCGCTACCCGAAATTTCCCGAAATTTGAAAGCAGGATGGAAATTGCTCGTCGTACAATGTGAGGATGCAAGGTGCAGTGTACTGGTGTGTACACACTTTTTGTTTATTAGTGTGTCAAGTGATGAGCAGGGTGGATGCGTTTGCTGCATTTTTTTTTTTTTTTTACCATTTCGTTTAGATTAGGGATCTCAAAACTGGAGGCTGTAAAAGAGCAACGTGTGTGCATCAAATTTTGTGTCAAACGCGGAAGGAACACGACAGAAACTCATAAAATGTTAAAACAAGCATGTGGTGACAGTGTCTTGGGAGTCACACAAATCTACGTCAGGTTTAAGTGTTTTAAAAAGGATGAATGTCGACAGATGACGGTGCATGTTCTCGTCGCCCTTCCACCAGTTCAGCTCCTGACAATGTGGCCAAAGTTCGTGCAACCATCCTCGTGGATTGCACGAGGACATTCCACGATGTTTGTGACACTGTTTGCCTAAATTGTGGAACATGTCAAGGTATTTTGTCAGGCGACCTTGACATGAGGCAAATTGCCACTAAGTTTGTCCCCAGGTTCCTAACTGATGAGCAAAAGCAGCATCGCGTGGAAGTCTGCGTGGAGCTCAAGGAAATGGCCAGAAACGACCCTAACTTCTCAAGTGTCGTTACTGGTGATGAAAGTTTCTGCTTCGTTCTTCTCGAGTTTCACACAAAAATTGATGCACAAACGTTGCTCCTTCATGTCATCCATTTTAAGGTCAAAATTTGCACACTATGGTCAGACTCAAATATGAAGTCGGTTTGGGTGGGGCCCGAGAGGGGATTTCCCTCTCTACAGCTCTGCCTCATCAACCCCAGTACCTATCTCTCTCTCTGTCATACGTCAGCTATTTACTATTTGAAATTGTATATTAAATATTCTGTACTTATTAAATATATTAAATAAGGCTATATAGTGCTATGAATGTGTCGCTTTTTATGATAATAACAATGATTTGTATAAATTCCACACCACGTGACAACGTCGCTTTCCGACGTTGCCAGAGGTCAAGGACACCCACCTCAGACTACAGGTGACCGGTCATTTCCTCCCTGATCTCCACCCACGATGGCAGCTACTCCGACTCGCTCTCGTGTGCTCCACAGCCGGGAGAAAGAACTTATTTACAATGTGAACAAGTATTTTTTAGAAGAAAAGGCTATTGGAGACTTTATAATTCCACCTTCAGGAGCAGTTGCTCGCACTGCCAAAGCTACCAATGTTAGCGAAAAAACAGTCCAAAGAATCTGCTCCAAATTTAATAAAGCTTGTGTGACACAAATGTCACCAGAACAACCTGTATTCTCGTCACCAAAAAAGAAGCGCAGTGCAACTGTAACGAATCTCGACGATTTCGACAAGCGTGTGGTCAGAAGAACTGTCCTGGGATTCTATGAAAGGCATGAAATTCCTACATTGCACAAGATTTACGAAGAACTCAAGGAAAACATATCTTTCAATGGAAGCAACGAGTCTCTTCGCAGGATTCTCTTGCAGATGGGCTTCAAATATACAAAAGTTGATGGCCGAAAGTTCCTTATGGAAAGGAGCGATGTAGCAGCAGCTCGGACCAGATTTTTGAGAGAAATTCGGCAGGTCAAAGTGTCTTCCCAGAACATTGTGTATCTTGACGAAACTTGGGTAAATCAAAATTATACAGTTGGAAAATGCTGGACTGACACTGCATCCCCACAAGCCACTGGAATACAGCAACCGACTGGAAAAGGACGTCGTTTAATTATTGTGCATGCTGGAACGAGAAATGGCTTTGTTAACAATGCTGAGTTGATATTTCAAGCAAAAAACGATGGGGACTACCATAATCAGATGAATTCAACACTTTTTGAAGACTGGTTCAGGAATCAACTAATACCAAACATTTCACCAAACTCTGTAATTGTTATGGATAACGCTTCCTATCATTCAGTCCAACTTGAAAAAAAACAACAACCTCGTACTGGAGAAAATCGGATATAAGGGACTGGCTTATAAAGAAGGGAGTACGGCCCAGCGACGATCTCTTAAAACACGAGCTGTATGAACTTGCAAAGAAGTTTGATACTGGCACAAAGTATGTAATTGACACAATTGCTGAAGAAGCAGGGCATCGGGTCATAAGATTACCACCGTACCATTGTCAGTACAACCCTATTGAGCTCATTTGGGCTCAGGTGAAGACCTATATAGCCAAGGCAAACACCTTCAAAATGGTTGATCTTAAACGTCTTGCCAAAGAAGCTTTGAATCATGTAACACCGAATAACTGGATGAAAGCAGTGCAGCATGCTGAACAACAGCAAGAAGAAGATTCACAGCAAGACGTAGCAGTCGACCATTTCGTGGATTCATTCTTAATCAACATATCAGAAAGCTCGGAGGATGAATTGTCTGATTAAAGATCAGAGAGGACTTATGCCTACTGGGGAAACCTCTATAAAAAAAACGCGCCAAGACTTTTACCTCAGTGGTGGTGTGGAAAAAAGGTCGAAACAATATAGAAGAAAACAAAACTTATAAATATATAAAAACTTTCTCAATCAACTGAGAGAGAGAGAGAGAGAGAGAGAGAGAGAGAGAGGAGGTTTGGCAGAGCTGTAGAGAGAGAAATCCCCGCGCGGGCCCCACCCAAACCGACTTCATATTTGAGTCTGACCATAACGCAAACGCAACAATAAAAAACATTCACACATGCAGCAAACACATCTTCCTGCACAACCCCACTTGACACACTAACAAAGGGTGCCGGGCACAACAAACCTCTCCGGACATTTATTTTATTTCCAACCGATTTCAAGTTATAGTCCTCTGATAACCCGTGATGTTACATTTTATCTTTCAAGGTCACTCAGGGTCATAGGTCATTATGCCAAATGAAAGCCTATATGAGACTTCCTATATCTTGATAAAGGTAAATATCTCTATCTCTCGACCTATTTAGAATTATAGCCCCTTTAGAATTATAGCCCCTTGAATATCCGGGACCTTGGGTTTGACCTTTCAAGGTCACTTAAGGTCAAAGGTCATGGTACCAATTAAAAACCCATATGGGAATTCCTGTATGCTGATAATAGCAGCCTAAATATCACTCTATCATCAACCAGTTTCGAGATGTTGCCTTCTAAATAACCGTGACCTTGAGTTTGACCTGTCATGGTCACTTAAGGTCAAAGGTCATGGTACCAATTAAAAGCCCACATTGGATTTCCTATATGTTGATAATAAATATCTATAACCAGTTTTGAGTTATAGCCCCCTGAATATCCGTGACCGTCAGTTTGACCTTTCAAGGTCATTCAAGGTCTTAGTGCCAAATGAAAGCCTATATGGGAGTTCCTTAATGCTGATAATAATAAATATCTTTATCTTCAACCGGTTTCAAGTTATAACCCTCTGAAAATCCGTGACCTTGATTTTGACCTTTCATGTTCACTCGATTACCTCCGATATTTAATCACTTTCTTTCGGGACAAGTGCTCATACATCCTGTAATTTCATTCAGCCGTTTTTCTGTAATGTTTCTAACAATCAGACAAAAAAACAAAGAAACTCGACCAAGAACAATACCTCGCCGGACTCCTTCTGGGCGAGGTAATAAAGGGTGCGTGCACCGCCACCTACAGTAGCATCCACACACCGTACGACAAGCGGTTTCCACCCTGTTTTCAAATTTCAGCAAATTTTGGGTAGCACCTTGTATCTATAATAAATCTGGTGTAAATTGAGCTTGAAAATTCATGATTTCTGGATATTTTTGAACCTGCGACGTTGACAAGTAGGTCAAGTTTACTGTAACTCGTTTTCTCATAAAAACTCAAAGTCCGTTGGTCAAGCTGACGCTAGAAAGTACACAAACCTGTAGAGGACCATACAACACTTTAAGGGCCAAGACATGCCTCATTTGTGGTTTGTTTGTTTTCTGGTATGGGACAGCAGTTTAAAAAATGGGGTGTCCTAAATATCGTAATGTCACTCATGACCCTCAAATGATTTCCATACAAATGTTTGGAAAATAATTTTATCAGGGATTTCCTTCCATGTAAATGAATCTATATTAGTTTCTGGAGTAAATTCAGGTTGAAAATTCATGACTTTTGGACATTTGACCTTGAAAAGTAGGTCAAGGCCACTGAAACTGGGTCAGTGTAATAGGGTCATGCTGTTGTACCTCCTTAGTATGATGGTTATCGGAGATAAAAAGTAACTTAATAATAATAATAATAATAATAAAGACAAAGATCACCTATGGTAATAGGCAGAGATCAGTAATAACAATAATAACTAGAACACGATAAAATTGTGATGGAAGTAGTGAAGGCAATGAAGAAAATCAAAATTCGGAAAGCCCCAGGAATTGATGGGTGAAATGATGAAGCATGGGGGAGAGACAGTAGTACAATGGATATGGAAGATGTGCAGAATGGCCTGGGGGGAAGGTAGAGTCCCGGAGGATTGAAAGTCAGGTATTATTGTTCCCCTGTACAAAGGAAAGGGGGGAAAATAAGTGTTTGGTAATCATACTGTCATTTTTCTTCTTAATATAACAGAGAAACTCTATGGTAGTGTACTCATTGACAGAGTTAGGGATACCTCACTCTTACCATCAGTCCTAGCATATGCCAACCCAGAAGCAAACCACATCTTACTGGAGCAAGACCGCTCCCCCATTCATACCAGCCAGACAGTGATGAACTAGTTCCGTCAGCACCCAGAGATTCACCTTCTTGACAGGCCTTCTAAGGAGTGAGACATGAGCCCCATAGAGAATTTGTGTGGGATTATGGTCAATGACTGGGAGGTTCGTGAGAACACCAGGAACACCGTAGATATGAAGGAGAGAGAGGTATGGGAGAGGATCAGAGGTTGTCTAAACATCTGCGCGATCTTGGTGAACTCCATTCCCACCCACCTGCAGGCAGTCCTTGATGCACAAGGGATTGTACAAAGTATTAAGCCCTTTGGTAATGAGCAGTGATGTCATTAGTAGAACATAAAGTTAAGCTGATACTCATTTATTCCACACTTTATGTCTTTTATATGTTTGTTGGACATATGTCTGTGACTGTGATATTTGTCCATGATGTAAATTATGCAGGTAGCATGATAAAACGACTGTAGGTGTTGTGGAAATTCAACCAGGAGCAGTGGCAATGTTTAGAAATGTGGACTAATAAACCACACTGTGGTGGGCAGCCAAATGCATTTACCGATTATGGAAAAAAAAAAAAAAAAACATAAATGGCTGATAGGCCACATGATGAGAGACGCTATACAGCCTTACAAGTGTGTTCACCACTGCCTCTTTCACCAGTCCTTCCCTGTTTCACCTATAACTGCATTATTTAGCGGTTTCAGCTCTGCTTTTATTCTATATTTCACTTCAACCTCTCCATTTATGACTTTGTATCCAGTGCCCTCGTCCTAAGTCCTATCATATTTTCCCATCGTTTTTCTAATGCCCCTGTCTCAGTAAGTACTACTGCAGTGATTGACCACCACATCAGCAACGATACTGAGACTATTACTGCTGCCCTAATAATGTCACTGCTGCTACTACTGCTACCAGTACATACCTTTAAATAATGATCCACATGCTTGACCATCTGTCTGTGTGTTTCTGTTTACCATACAGTATTTTCCCCAGACCCCCTCGCCTCTGTCAAGAATGTTTAACATTCTCCTCCATCTCTGGCCCAGTTACCCCCCATCTTACGGGGCCTGTGGTTCTATTAGTTTAACACCAGAAGACGTCTTCCCCTCCTTTGAGCTCCACACTACATGTTCTTCATCATTTTACTGCTGAATTCTTGTGGTTGTTATTATTAATGATAATAATAATAACAAGAGCCCCACCCAAGGAAGGACTCACACCAGCAGTGAGCCGATACATATCTAGCGCGGGTCGGACTATGACCTTGACCTATTCACCCCTATTACACACCTGTAGAATTTTGTGATGATATTTTGGGCATTTGCAAAGTCATCGTTATAACAGACACACAGACCTTGACCTACTTTCACCAATTTCGAACTCGCAGATTTTCATCCTCACTACACACTCGTAACTTTTTCTTATACCTTGATCGGTTGTGGAGTCATCATGGTAACTGACACAAAGATAGACAGACAAACTGAGAACAATACTCGTACGAAATCTTCAACCCTACTACAAACATATGAAATTTTGTGATGATATCTTGAGCGGTTGCTAAGTTATCGTGGTAACAGACAGACAGACTTTGACCTGCTTTCACCATGTTCGATCTCGTGATAGCTTTTTTTTTTCCCTACTACACACCTGTAAATTTTTTTTTTTATCTTGAGTGGTTGTGAAGTTATCATTCTCACACACACACACACACACACACACACACACACACACACACACACACACACACACACACACACACACACACACACACACACACATTGAAACTGAAAACACTACCAGCTTCGCTATCGCGGCTGGTAATGAACCAAACAAGAACATAAACATAATAAAACTATTAATTAGTGTTCCCCCCAAAGGGGGGAATCACACCAGCAGGAAGCTGATACATATATAGCGCGGCTCGGAATATGACCTTGACCTTGGCCTACCTTCACCATTTTCTAACTCATAGGAGATTTTCATCCCAGCTACACATCTGTAAAATTTTGTTATGATATCTTGAGCGGTTGCGAAGTTATCATGCTAACAGACACACAGACAAATTGAAAGCAATACTTGCAGGAGATTTTAATCCCTACTACACACCTGTAAAATTCTGTGATGATATTTTGAGTGGCTCCGGAGTTATCGTGCTAACAGACACACAGGCAAATTGAAAACAATACTCGTAGGAGATTTTCATCCCTACTACACACCTGTAAAATTTTGTGATGATATCTTGAGCAGTTGCGAAGTTATGTTGGTAACAGACACACAGACCTTGACCTACTTTGATCAATTTCGAATTCGTGATAGATTTTTTTCCCCCTGATACAGACTTGTAAAATTTTGTAATGATATCTTGAGCAGTTGCAAAGTTACCGTGCTAACAGACACACACAGACGCAATCTGAAAACAATACCAGCTTATATCGCGGCTGGTAATAATACTAATAACAATAATTGGTAACTACTAACATCATCATCATCCAATTCTATGTTGCCCCATGAGGAGCGTAGGAGCCCGGAGCTAGGCAAGTTTGCCCTGATATTTAGGATGAGAGTGACCAGCCTCACTCATCTCTGAGTGGCATTACGTGAGCAATAAACCCCAACCATCCCTTGGATGTAAACCTTCACCGGCTCAATCTGATTGGAGCGCCGTAATTACCCATTAAACCACAAGGCGCCAAAAATTGGTTATATGGTTACCACCCAGCGTAGTAAATGATTTCCTGGTGTACAGAAAACTGTTTGGCTTGTCACTCAGTGTAGAGTCACCCACAGGCAGAAGAAAGAGGAAAGAATGAAGGAAAGAAAGACAGAAGAGAGAGTGTAAAGTCACCCGTAGGCGGAAGGACAAGGAAAGAATGAAGGAAAGACAGAAGAGGATGGAAGGAAAGAAGGATGGAGGAAAGGAAAGGGCAGACACCCTAGAACAGCATTATATTGAGTGAATGGATGGTGTGCGTCCCCACCTACCACACACTAATAATAATACCTACATGTGTTTAGGCGCGACACCGGGGAGAAAAATAATGCAATTGCATGAATGTGTTTACACAGTCACTATCTGACGTAACATGCGGGTGGGTTAACGTTACACAATAACTGATAAATGATTACAATCACCGTAACAATGCCGCTTAGTCTTGTTTCATATTCCATAATGGTGATAACGTGTTTTGTCTGGGAGGGTGGAGGTGGTGGTGATCGTGGTGGTTGTTGAGGGTGTGGCTTCCACCTGCCTGGCCCTCAGTAGCAAACTACCACGCACCCTTGTCCGCCCACCTGGCCGCTCTGTAACCCTGGCTTCGACTTTCTTCCAACCAGGGTAGGTGGGTGGGGGAGGGAACTGAAACTCTGCATCGTGGGTGTATATTTTATCCTCGCCTCCTGACATAAGGCGTCATCTACAGTACGAATAAATTACCAGGCAATGGATTTCCAACCGAATTACTAGTATGCATGAGAGTAATCCCAGGACTGTTGCTTAAAATGCTGACTATTGCTAGTAATTATACTCTCATCCTAGCAGCACCAAAACGAGGATACAGCTCAACGTTACCCTACTCACTATATTGTCTGCAGTTATTCAAGTACACTATCATCATCTACCGAAAGCAGGGGTTGGAGGGTGTAGGCATGCCGGAAAATGGAGGTGTGGGGAATTGAGAGTTCTGTGCAATGAACATCATTATTACACCCACTGAACAGCAAAATTACATAAGTTTGCCGACTTTAAACTTCAATACTTTGATATACAAACAGTTTCAAAAATATTTTGTGACTGATTGCACTGCTAAGCAAAGCCATAGTTACGACAGTCTTCTAATTTTAAGCACCGGCATGAGATATAATCCAGTAAAGGAGAGCTACCTCGAAGTCAGTGGTTAAAATACTATTTCCCTCTTTCACACATCGCTTCCTAATAAACTTGATGTTATCCCTGACAGAGCCCGTGGTGCAATGGTTAGCATGTTCAGCTGGCAACTGGAAGAACCCGCGTTCAAATCTTGAACTGGCCAGACTGTTGGACAACCTTTGTTTCCCTTATGTCCCTGTTCACTCAGCAGAATAACCAAGGACCTGGATAGAAATGTGACTGCTACAGATCATGCTGTTGGGAAAGACTGGAACTTATCTAAAGATGAATGTATATATTAACTAATTGCTGATAATGGTGGTAGTGTAGGTTAACGGAGGGAGAAAAGGAAATGAATAATTTGGTTATATTTTACATTATTATATTACCTCAAGAAAATAATTGAATTATTAATGTTTCATATCAGAAATATAGTCATGGAATTCTACCTGTGTTTGTGTTGGCTTGTTTGTATACAAAAAAGGTAAGTATACTTAAAAGTAGATAATTTCCAGATCCCTCAGCCCAATGACCTATCAAGCTAAATATCATCGTCTGGCATTAGCTTGCCAGAACAGCAATAAAGATTACTTCTTGTATTAATAACCGCCTAGGAGGTCTCACTCAGACTGACTATTATCGTCTGGAATATCTACAATAAATTATAATGGACCCTTTCCTCAAAGACGGGGAAAGTATTAATATATGTTCACAACCACTTAAGAATTAACAGTTCCTTCTGTATTACAGCTTATCAAAATCTCCACACAGTTTCCCACTTCTTTTATGCATCGCCTGCCTTGTTCCACCAGCAAATAGTTTTTTCCTGGTATACTTGGTCATCCAGTCATGTTGGCACCGTCCGATCAAATGCCTCGAGAAAAGACTCGGCAACGTTGCACCTTCCTCGTTCCCTTCAAGCAAAATATGGTATTATGCTAAGTTAACCTTGGGTTATTCCTAAGTAGGTTTGGTATAGGTTGGCTTAATGTTAACCCATTTGCGCCCAGTGTCCTCAATACAGGATGGAGCTGGGCATTTTCAAAAGTTAATAAAGGAAGGAACCCCGGGGTAGGGACCTAGGTGCTTCACAACTATGAGCAGATAGGCGTGGCAGTATGCTTAGTATCCTTCCAGCAAAATCCCTCACACAGGAACCCTGGGAGTTAATGGGTTAAAGTCTAAGGTAATGGCGCAAATGTTTTCAAGTTACGCCTTCTGAGAATCCATGATTTTGCGTTTGACCTTTCAAGGTCACTCAAGATCAAAGGTCATCCTGCCCAATGAAAGCCCAGACGACACTTCCTATATCTTGGTAATAGTAAATATCTCTATCTTCAACGAGTTTCTACTTATAGCCCCCTGAATATCCGTGACTTGAATGTGACCATTCAAGGTCACTAATGGTCAGAGGTCAACGTACATATTAAAAACCCAAATGGGATTTCCTATATGCTGATAACAGTAAATATCTTTATCCTCAACCAGTTCTGAAGTATACCTCCCTGAATACCCGTGACCTTGATTTTGACCTCTCAAGTCCATTTGAGGTCAAAGGTCATGGTGGTTAATGAAAGCCCATGTTACGATTTCTTGTATTTTACCAATATTAAATATCTCTATCTATAACCGTTTTCAAGATATAGTCCTCTGTAAACCAGTGACCTTGATTTTGACCTTTCAGGGTCATTCAATTACCTACAAAACTTAATCACAATCTTTGGGGACCAGTGCCCACATATCCTGAATGTTTCATCTATTTTCACCCAGTCGTTTTTTCCGTAATGTTGATAACAAAGAAGCAATCAAAGAAACAAACGTACAAACAAACAAAAAACAAAAGAAGCAACCGAAAACAACACATCGTTGGACTCCGTCCGGGGGAAGTAAAAATAGAGACTATAATCTCCTTGGAATGGCAACACTCCCGGTATCATCATCACCATCATCGACATTATCATCACCATCATCACCATTATCATTCTTATGGTTAATGCCAAGCAACTGGACGAGGTTCATTAAGGCAGACACTCCATTCTTCCTAACACACAATCATCACTGAAATCTAGAACATGACCAGCAATAATTTATTTTACGGCCAAGATCTCAACTGTATGTCCAATTTAACATAAATAATCAATCGTGGGTTCTTTCATTTGCGAACTGAAAGTGCTGATACGTGCATCATCGGCTTCCCTTTAGCATCATCATCATCATCATCATCATCGCATATGGGGGTGGGAGTGGGGGAAGGAGAAGGGTAAAAACAAGAGGTTAGTGAAGGGGGATGGATGACATCACGAAATTACAGTAATGTAATGATGGTCATGAAGAATTCACATTATTAAATGTTTAAAACAATAGTAACAATGACCGGAAAAGCAGAGTTAATAGATAAAAAAATGCTCAGCATTTGAAAGAGACAGCATGGTAGTTACCCGAACGTTGTGTGCTTGCGTCGGTGCAGACAGCGCCACTAACAGGTAAATGTTGTGATAAGAGACCAGCGAGCGGGAGATAAGAATAGTGATCAACCGTTATCATTTCAATCATGACTATCAAATGCAGACTCCCACCAGCAGTAGGAGGAGGGATGCTTTGGCAAAAATAAGTTCAGTTTGGGGCTCGATGTATTACAATTTGGTTTTACTCCAAGGCTGCTTAGGTCGATATTACATAATATTACTTCTTCTTTGCTTAAGTCATATATTACAGTTTGAAGATATGCTATTTATCCAGTGTTAAAATTGTCTATCATTCTAGATAACAAACAAAGATGTGTGACAAAACTGACATTTGACGTTGTTGATTAAACCTAGTTCGTTATAACACATCCTCAACGAACGCAATACATTATTAAAACTTCTCACGCCATATCAGCATGGATCCTCTCTTCCTTTTGTTCTTATCTTCCAAAGCGATTTTTCTGAACTTGGTAGAGTTCATCTCTGTACATCATTGCATATAACCTACATTTACTAGAACGTGTTGCATTTTCAACTCAGAGTGGCCAAGACGGTGCCTCACACAGAAGATATAGCACCCGTTGTGATAACGCTGGACAGGCTTGTGTGGCAGAGCCATTTAATGGAGGAAAGGTAACCAGTCACAGCATCCTGCTCCCAATCAGTAACTGAAGTGGCTATATCTTTCTCATCAGTATTAATATAAGCGAGTCACATTCCTCCTGGTTTTCTTTTGCCACCTTCAATCCTTTAATACAACTGACAACATTCATCTCCAGTTTCCTTCTTGGTTTTACATGGCTGCCTTTTCTGTTTACAGCTGTTGACTGTCATTCCTAAGTGGGGGAAAGAAAGTAAAAATTCACATATTTTACTCTCTTGCCTCTGAAGTTAATTGAAAATGAAAAATAATGATCTTAACAAATCAAACTAGTTTATAGATCTTTGGCACGAAGATTTTTTTCTTTTGTGGGTAAAACGAAAAACAAACAGGATTTTTTCCAGATGTTTTTTCTTACCCAGTAGGAGGGGTGATAAAAAACATGGGTGGGTGCGAAAGAAAAATGGGATTAAATGTTAATGAAATTTAAAATAATGAAGTACAGTACTTTCATACTAGTAAAACATAAAATGTTTGAATATTGTTTATGGTGCTAACCCATACATTCAGTCTATACTGACAAATGGAATATACAGGTTATGCACTCAAGAGAAAGAGTTTCAGACTGACTCATTAGATGCCTCTTAAATATATAATTCAAACTAATACTTTCGAAATTTTGTTGTACAGAGTTCAAGAAACTATTACAAATATTATTTTTCAGTTCCACCAACAGAGTTCATATGACTGTAACATAATAATATATAAGTATATACAAGAAAACTTCAAAGATTTTGTCCTTTTCCAGATTGCTTATAGCCTATATATATTGTTTATGTCCTCATCCCACACTACCACAGGCTCCAGCAGCAGTAGTTCTGTACAGGTAGGACATTGCCAAGTGAGTTGTTCTTCCTATGGTCAGCCTTTAGGTGTGCAGTACACAAGATCAGCTGAGGCATAAATAAACATCAGCTCCTTAACCCGCTGAATCCCGTTGACGTATATAAAACTCCACATGTTTTGTCACTGTGACTCCCGTTGACATATATAAACGCGCTACAATTGCAAGGTCCGTCATTTGGACAATTTTCAAATTTCGTGCGTTATTTTTGGTATGTATACACAGGATACCTTCGTCTACAAAATGCCAGGCAGGGACAATGCCTTACCCTGCATGACCTCCCCCCCCGCACGCCATTATCTCAGCAATTCACCTCTTACCAGTGACCTGGCCAGTAAAGACATGTCGTGCCACAGTACGAAATTCAAGGCCAGAGTGATTCCCCAATCGATGACAATGCGAAGGACAAAGTTTACATAACTTTAGAGGGAGATGCAGTCAGAAATGATGATCAGGTAATGTCGCCAAAAAAGGTCAGGTATGTAGATGTGTTTGGGGAGTGAAACAATGCTTTTATTGTCTATATTACTGAGTGAAAACCAATATACTCTCGTACTACATATAAATTCGTACCAAATAAATAAATAAATAACGTTTATGAGTGGTGTGGAATGGTTACCCTTGCATAGAACTCGTTTTTGTTGGAGCCAGCCTGATAGAAAACCCAGTAAGATAAGGGGTACTGCTACCCGCATCCAGTATTATAAACCTCAGGTGAGCAATTTCTCTATGAATTCTCGATGTTTCTAACCAAAAGCGGAGGTTTGAGCCAAAAATTTTTTTTTCCAAAATTGGTCGGGATTGAGGGGAGTCAGTGGTGGAAAATCGGTCGGGATGGGGCGGGTTAAAGTTCACTGTCTTTATTTTCGTAATAGTTCCACTTAATGCTTTCCAACTTCACTGATCTCACAAGCACTGGAGCTATACACAGTTTACTAACTGCTGTTACACTTAATGCTTGACAACACTTCACAGTTAGTACACTTAATGCTTGCCAATACTTCACTAATTACACAAGTACATAATTAGTCTTCACTTACAGTACAGTAATTACACTTAATGCTTGCCGCAACACTTCACAAACTTCACTAACAGCACTGCACTACACTCAAACTGAAAACCGACTAAACTTCACTCAAATTGACCTGAAGCCTGACTAAACCTGCCCTAGTCTCTCCCCATCTTATATAAGCTTACATTATACTAGAAACTACTACATTTTTCCACATTTCTGGTGTATTCTAGAGAAAGAGCAATGTTACCAACTCGGAAACAGCCCAAAACATGCCAGTGTTGTTTTACATTACATAACACTCTAAATCATTTACCATACGAACTTAAACTACATAATATAATAAGCAATCACTTAAATGAAACATTATAAAGAGAAAGAGCACAAAAATTAATGCATAACTTACGAAACAACTACGCTCACAAACAACAGGTAAATTGGCAACTCTGACTCGTACCAGTACCGAAACTAGCTAACCATAAACATCGGGAAACATCGAGGTGCTTCTCGAGCACCTAACAGGCAAATCTCGCTTCTTAACAATATATATATATATATATATATATATATATATATATATATATATATATATATATATATATATATGTGTGTGGAGCCTCTGTGGTACAGTGGTAAAGTGTGCGTTTTCGTACACTGAAGAACTAGGGTTCGCGCCCCGCCAGGGTAAAAACTTTGAGAGCGTTCTTCTGGCCATGTACTGCATTGGCGGCCACAAGGGGTGCTCTGGTTGAACAAGTGTCACATACTATAAAGCATGCTTGACTCAGTCGGCTTGTGCGGGCTGATTCGGTGGCTGAATCGGTAGAGAGGTGGCACGTAGTCTTAATGGACCCAGGATCGAATCCCGGCTGAGGCAGGGTACAGTTTAAGGATTTGAATTTCCTAAAAGCAGACTTTCCTGATCTACCAGATGACCCGCCGACATGTCGTAAAAATACCCCCGCTAATACCAGTACACCAGTCCTGTATGAGACAGCCCTAGCATGTATTCAGTATGGATGGTGGGTGTTAGCGCCGAAGTGGTGACATGTGGAGGTGCAGGAGGACTACTGGGCCTTGGGATAGGTCACTGCCCTCCAAGAAATAGGCCCTGAAGCATTTGCCCAGAGTCAGACACATAAAAAAAAAAAAAAAAAATTACACTTGGTTCACAGACTTCACACACATCCAAAGCCACTCCAACACAACAGTTACACTTACAAGCACTTCTCACCCTACTAGACAGCCTAAGCCACTTGGTAGAGATACATTGCTGTATCATCCCCACTTCGGTAGGGATAGACCGGTCCTGCAGTGGACACTCAAACGGCTGGTGAGATGAAAGATGAGATGATATATATATATATATATATATATATATATATATATATATATATATATATATATATATATATATATATGATTCAAACTAATTCCTTTGAAGATTACGTGTCTAGTACTTCATTTTTTTTTCCAGCAACAGACTTCATGACTGTGCTATTAGAATAAGTGTATATATAAAATTAACCGTCTATCATAAGAAGCATATAAAATACAACTTCAGTATATATTATATTGCATCCCTTCTCTGCTTCATAAAAGAAACACTTCGTTCATCCCTTTTTCACTTCATTTCAATTTATTTTTATCTTTGTTACTTTATAGGTCATTTGTTCAGTTCAACCTTTTTTTCCTTACTCTCGTGTGATTTTGCAATATTTTCAAAGGTACTGATAGCTTCTACGTCGTTGAACTTAAAGCAGCTTCCTTTTAACATATCTGGCTTGTAGGGACCCCTCCCCCCCAAAAAAAAAAGTGCTTTGTGCTGACAATTTGAATGTCCTTTTGAAATGGGTATATCCAGGTTAACTGCTGGATCTGAGGAGATGTTTTTCTTTCGCAAAAAGTCTACTTCGACAGAGGACACGGCTTCATGTTCATCGTTTTGAGAATACCTTTGTAAGTTCACCCCAGTAGTAAGTGCTGCCTGCTACCGAGTAGAACACAGCATAATACTTGCCAACTGTACCATCATCTATCCATGGCAACTCATATATCTTCTGTCGGTCATCAGCATCAGAACTACTACCACCATCATCCAGGTCTGGAAGTGGGTGAGGGCTATATGGGGAATCAGAACTTGATGATTCTCGACGATTTGTTTGTGTCGGCCTTGTTTTCCTTTGAGACATAAGTTTGTCAGTTTCTTCACCTGTTATCACGAGTGCTTTCATGTTAACACGACGACGTTTTTGTGGTGCTTCACTTCGGGGCCTTCCTCGGCTTGCGATTATAGCTTCCAGGGTATTTTCTTGGTCTGCTGTTTGGAGAGAGATGTTTTACTTCATTCGATCTGTAGCTTTCTTTTTTTTTTATTTTTTTTTTCCCTTATCCAGCTGATCCAAAGGCAGTGCATGTAGTATATCAATTAATTACTGGCCTGTGTAACGCGAGAGCACTGGGTTGCTGTTACACCACTTGTTTGCTGACAGTGGTGTGATGAGCCTGAGCATGGAGCTGGTGGTTTTGAGTGTGGGGTCAGAGTACTTGTGCAGGGGGTAGCTGGTTGTGATACTGCAGTAGCAAGATCCATCGGTTCACTGTTTGGACTTGCCACTGGAGAAATTGAACTAGCTGAAGTACAAAGCCTACTTTCTGTGCTGCCTTGGTTCGTGCCAGGAGCCTCCTGCTCAGGTTGATCAGTTGGGAATTCCAGCACTGGATCACCTTCGTCACTTCTTGGGGATCCTCTCTTTATGCATTCTTTGTAAGTCTTGAGCTTCAGAGGATTCAAGCGAATGACTTTGTATTTTGTCTTGTCACAGGGATAGACACCTGTAGCTTCAAACCCTGTCTTTACATTGTGTGGAGAAAGGCCTTCCTCTCAAACTGAGGTCACCATATTAGCAAAGCCACATTTTCTCACTGGTTCCCGGGCACCAGTCCTATAAACATGATCATTTAAAGCCTGTTCATAGTACTGCTTTAGAGGAGCAAAACAAGTGACATCCAGTGGTTGGAGAACATCCGTGCAGTGTGCTGGCCGCTTCAGGATTCAGATGTTTTCTATTCTGGCCAGTTCAATTGTAGTTATTGAATGGTGGCTGATGCGGCCGTCAAGTATCAAAAGGAGAGGACGGGTTTCTCTGGTATTCTCAACAAAACTTTTGAAGAAATCCTCAAAAATATGTGTAGTTATCCAGCCATTGTCAGATACAGCATACTGCCTACCAGGTGGAGCATTTGTTCCCTTCCAGATGTCTTGCATGTGTTTTCCTTTAAGTATTATCACTGGTGGGAGAACATTACCATCTGCTGAACACATTGCCAAAACTATTGTGTTTTCTTTATTTGCACCACAAACGACTATTATAGTCTTCTTTCCAGCTGGTCCAATGGCTCTACACCTTGAAGGGTCATGAGGAAACCCTGTTTCATCTAAATTCCTGATACGTTCTGGTCTGTCCTTAATGCCAAGATTGTCTGTTTCCTTTTGAAGAACTTCATGAAACCCATAAATCACAAACTGATCTGAAGTGACATTTTTTTCGTGCCACTTGCATGGTACCACTTTTCTTTAGTGCAGGCTTGTGTCGCTTCATAAATCCTGCTGCCCAATCGTATCCACGTCGGTCATTAGTAATTGGTGTCGAAATATCATTTGCAAGAATGTAGACATGGATTATCTCTTGAAATTCAGTCATCGTTGGTCCAAATCCCATCTCGTCCATTCTCAACTGGTCATCCTTTTTTGTCTTCAGTTTCGCAGTGAGTGCAGTCTTTCAATTCCCGTGTGTTTCTTAGTTTTTTGAAAGATAGCGTTGCAGATTTCCTTTGTTCCATCGTATTTTGGATCACACACACACACACACACACACACACACACACACACACACACACACACACACACACACACGCACGCACGCACGCACGCACACGCACACACACACACACGCGCACACACACACACACACACACACACACACACACACACACACACACACACACACACACACACACACATTTCTTGGCAACATAAAATAATCAGAGAAGGAAATAATCTTCACGCACAATGCAATCACGTAATTGTTATTTATTATCTCTTTTCCGGAGTATTCTTATAAGTAAATGATGTATATAAGAACCTTTTGTTGATGTTTCTCGTTCAGTCGGTTTGCACCATTTTCCTTCAAGACCACTCATACCCTCCTTCCCATCCTTTTTTCTCCTTCCTGTTTTCCTCCTCACCGCTCCTTTCCTCTTTGCATCTCTCCCATCTCCTTCCCACTCGTTTTCTCCTGTACTTTCCTCCCCCCCCCCCGTTTCTTCTCTATTCTGCCGTTCCCTGCCTCTCCTTTCTTTCGCATATCATCTCTTCTCCCTCCTACCTACTCTTTGCTTCCTTCTCTTCTCCGCGTCCTTCCCATTTCTTCCAGATCTTCCTGTTTCATCTCCCAACCTTATTCCCTTTTTTCTCCATCTTCTTTTACACTTCTCCCTTCTCCTTCATTCCTAGCAGCCATTATCACCCTTTTCACTTATCCTCCCCAGCATTACCAGTCCGATAGCCTCTCGCTGTTTTATTTTTCATCACTATCACTTTTCTCTTCCTTTATGGTAACTTCTAAGTTCGTTTCTTATATTCATTTCCTTCTGACCCTTTCACTTCTTCCCTTCCTCTTACTTCCCTCTCCCTCTACCTCCTTCCTTCCTGTTTTTGCAACAAGTTCTTTTTTTTTGTTTTCTTTATTACTACGTCTTATGTCCCCATCCCTTCCTCTTGGCAGCATGTTCTTCCCTGAAGCACAAATATATATATATATATATATATATATATATATATATATATATATATATATATATATATGCTTTTACTTTTCTAATTGCCCTCATTATCTATCCCTTAAACTTACGCTGCTTTGTTTCTTTCCGTCCCACTAACGTTTCTTTATCCTACTGATATATCTTCCTTTGTTTCTTCTTAGATTAGTGTACATGATAAAGACACCAGTAGTAGAAGGAAAGTGAAGGAGGACAGGGAAGGGTCAGCCGATGTGAAAATCTGAGGGAGAGATATGCAGCTACGTATATGGCCTGGAGGCTCTGTAGCTTTGAAAGAATACGAGGGAGTGTGATTAGAGAGTGTTCTTATGCAAGACAATGAGTATGAAGAAATAAAGCGATAACCTGAGTTGTTCCTGTTTCCTTGATTGTGGTAAGCGAGGTGTATGTGTGAAGAACACGGTGGCTTTAGGGAGGGACAGAAGATGTACTGATAAAATGCGTTTCAGTATATGGGGTAGAGGGCAGATTACTCTAAGATATTTAGATTATGCATGATAGACCAGAGGTATCTACGAGAGTGGATGGTGCATCGAGTGAGAGGATCATCTTAATTTTTTCATTTAAGACGGAGCTGCGTCATATCGCCATTGCTGTTAATCTACACGAATATAATAATGAGAGGTAAAACACGTGGTAAAGAAATCGTTCTAAAAAGGAAGAAGTGTCCGAACATCTGCACTGCTGTTTCCAAATGTTGCACTGCGAAAACATAAATATAAAGTGGGAGTTACAGAGTCTAACAAAGAATTTAGTTGTACAAACATGTGCAAGTGGGGTGGGGAAAAGTATGATAGTGTGAGGGATTAAAGTGGAAGAATGTAAACAAATGATTGTGACGTAAGAGCTAATGGAACGAGTAGTCTGAAAGGCTAATGAATGGGAATGATGAGAGCAGAGCAGTAGTAAACAGGACTGAACTTGGTGATGGACACGGAGGGAATGTGTTGTTGGCAAACGTGACTTTGTCAGAAGCGGAGAATCTTGTGAAAACATGAAAAATGAATACCGTAGGCATCAGGTGCTGAAGAGATATATGCAGAAATTATTAGGAGTAACAGAGAGGTATGAATGAATTGCTTGTTGGAAATAAGAAGGAAAGCTTGATATACTGGAACTGTACCAGCAAACTGTTAAAAGGTTGTGATTGTGCCTATGAACAAAAATAAAGGTGATCAAAACGAGTGCAAAATTTTTCGCAGTATACGTCTACTGAATGTAGCAAGAAAGAGATGTTGAAGAAGTAAAATAGAGAAAGTAAGAAATATATGAGAAGACTAAGTGAGTGAAAAACAATAAGCATTAAATGTATTTATGGTACTGGGTGTATGGACCAAACGTTCACAGTGAAACAAATAATTGCAAAATCTTGTGCAAAGAAGTGTAAGGTATTTATGATACCTGTATATCTAGGAAAACTATAAAGCAAACTAAACAGAGAGGGGCCGTAGATGGCTTTGTGTATGTATGTTACAGAAAGAAAGCTGCTGAATGCTGATAGGAGTCATTATGCTGGCAGTAAATCTTGCATAAGAGTGGGTGGTTGCCGAAGCGAATGGTTTAACAAAGTGTCACACACACAGTGAAGTATAGAGTCCCGCGAGCTACCTCTCTCTCTCTCTCTCTCTCTCTCTCTCTCTCTCTCTCTCTCCTCCTTCTCCCTACTACCAATCGGTTCTATGGCCAGTCTCCTTCTGAGCTTTGAATCCTACATTCTCGTGTAACAGGGGTCATGTCACGTGTGCTCTACTGTCGTGGAAGCTTCTAGAATACTGTATGTCTGTGTGTATGTACTGCTTCCGGTGCACGATCAACATTCCTTCACTTAAAGAGTTGCAAGCTAATATCCCGTTCCCACACCTTGTCCGGTGCTCTTTCTATCTATCTACCTATCTATCCATCATGCTTTCTGTTATGATTTATATTTGTAATATGGAGTCCTGACATGAGTAGTTATATTTTTTGAGAGTAGTGAAGTCACAGAATACATAGTAAGGCTGGATGCTGTGGATCTAAAGAATGTGAGTGCATTTAAATATTTTACTTAGGTCGTGTGATGATTATGGATGGAAATTCACGAGCTGAAGTGCGTGAAAAGGGTACAGGAGGGTAGAAGGTTTGTTGGGTCACTGAAAACAATAAAAGGAATTGAGAAGTGATCAAGGAAGTAAAAGCTTTTGCCCTGAAATTAACAGTTTCCTAGATCTGCAAGGTCGCTCCCACCCCGCGCCTCGTTCGCCTACGAGAATGCTCAAATCATCCATATTAATCGTTCCACTGCCAAGTCAACCCTTGTGAATTGTTTGGGTTTGCATCTGACAAGCTTTATTCAGTTGAAGGTGAGTCATAACAACCTGCGATTGTAAATACTGTCTCTATTACAGCTCTCATGGTCGTGTCAGCCTCGACTCAATTGTGATGTCATCTCTAACACACCGAAGTGAAGCTTGAACCCTGTTGGAAGGACATAGTCATGAGTGGCAGTAGTGGAAATGAGTTACTTGAGACTGGCATGTGTAGTTTCATGGAGAGAAAGACAAACAAATGAAGAAATAAACTAGCGTTGTGGTGATATGGATGTGGCTGAAAGTGTCAAGAGAAATCTTTTGAGATGGTTTGACCATGTGGAGAAGATGGAAAATGAGTGACTGACTAGTAATGTGCATATGAACAGAGTGGAGGGGGAGAGAAAGAGGGGGAAATAAAGGATGAGACAGAGAGATGGAGTAGAGAAGACTAAGAGAAGGAGGGTGCGAGTTGGAGGAAGAACAGGCAAATGGCAAGGGATATGGCGGCTTGGATGTGACTTGCTTGTAGTCACCTTTTGCGTGATTTAGGTATCTGGCAATAGATAAATAGACCGATACGCAGAACTGTTGTGAAGAAAACTTTCCACATGCTCAAACGACTACCTTTCTTTTAAAGAGTAAGAAATATTCGTAACTAAAAATTTAGTGTTCATATTCAGCAGAAGCTTTATATTGATTAAATTATAATTGGAATGAAAATTAAAAGTAAATATAAGAATTACTTTACAGTAAGCTGTTAGAGCTCTATCGCTAGGTCTTTATTTACCTCGGTTCATTAGCAAAGAAAACAGCCATTTATGCGCAGAACAACGTATTATATACCAAAACAATATATGACAAGCAAGAAGGCCATCGTGTATAGAAGGAATAAACGCAGTGACCAAAAAGGGCGAAGAGAATGTTCATCAGGATTATGGTGTCTGGCTATAAGTAGATATATAGATAGATATTTGAAGAATGTCTTCCCTCCTCTTTCCCTTCTTCCTCTTCCCTCTCTTTTCCACCTTTTCATTTCTCATCCTTTCTTCTTTCCTTCCCCCGCTCCTTTCATCTTTCTTTGTCCCCTCACCCCTTTTAACGCCTTACCTTTACCCTTTGCCCATCTGTTCCTCATTTCTTCCCCGCACCTTCCCTTTTTCCTCTTTACCTTATAATTTTTCCTTACATCTGCAACTTTTAGAATCCCCTTTAATATTTTCTGTTTTTTTTTCCTTCTCTCCCTCTTCCTACTATCACTTTCCCTTGTCCATCTCCTCCATTCCTCATACTCATTGTCTCGTCTGTTGTTCTTTCCCTTGAATTTCCCGCTCATTTTCTCTTCTTATTCTCCTGCTCTCGTTTACTCCTTTCTATTTTCTTTCTTCTTTTTCCCACCTCTCTATCCCATGTTTCCTTCTCCATTCTTCTCTCTTCCCACATCTCACCCCCACCCCTCCTTTTTCTCCTTTCCTCTCCACTCCATGTCTCTACTTGGTTTTCTTTTGATCCTCATCCAACCCTCCACCCTTCTTCTTCTCACCCCCTCTCCTTTTCCTCTTTTTCTTTTCTTCCTCCGTCCCATCACTTCGTCTTTCCCTTTCCCCTCTTAGCTACCCACAGTTCGGCTCAACACTGGGCGATAAGGTTCACTATGTGGGCCTCACGATTACTAATGTTATAGATCAGATCCACCACAGGATTACACCGGGATTACGTGGAATTCCAACCAAATTACTATAACCAAAACCAAATTTTGGACATATCAGGTCATTGCCATAGGGTGTTTGCATCTTGGGTATGGTTGTTTGCAGATCGTGATATATATAATGGTAAAATAAAATGCTGCATATAAATGGTTAGGAGCCTCTGTGGTACAGTGGTAGAGTGTGCGTCTCGCACGCTGGTGACGCAGGTTCGCCTCCCGCCAGAGTTGTAAAAATTTTGGGAAGCATTCACCGAGCCACTTACCGCTTTGGGGACATAAGGGGAGCTGTGGTTGAACCAATGCAACATACTAGTATCCTTGCACCCAATCGGCTTAAGGCGGGCCGATTACACTTGATTCACAGACTACACACAGATCCAAAGCCACTCCAACATTACAATTACACTCACAAGCACTACTCACCCTACATACAGTCTCTACCAGACACACTAAGCCACTGGGTAGAGATACATTGGCTGTATCGTCCCTGCTTCGGTAGGGATAGGCCGGCCCTGCAGTGTACCTCAACGGCTGATGATGATGATAAATAGTTAAGGTTCATTAAATGATGATGAGCTTCTTGCCCAAACACCCCTCGCTCCTCTCTCTCTCTCTCTCTCTCTCTCTCTCTCTCTCTCGATAGCAGCTAGTAAGTGCTCATGTAAAAAAAAAAAAAAATCTTCGGACCTTATGTAAAGTAAACGTAAGCGTCTTACATAATCCATACAAGACCTGACATTGAAATGTTTGAAACAATTGTTTACTTCGTTGTTTTCTTAATGACATCAGAATGCGACAGCTATCATTTTTTTGAATAAGAATGACAGTCATCATCATCATCATCCCGACCTCCTTTCTCACCCTAGGGCAGAGCGAGGAGTGGCAATGTCCAGACAGCCCAAATTTGCCCAGTCCAATCGGCCACGCTTCCATTCCCTCATCATTCAACCCCCCGGAATCCTGGCTCTGTCGGATACGCCAAAAACATTCATCACGTTCTGTAGCTTCACGTTAATGTACCCGATTGAATGGCAATACTAATGCTTAATATGTGTTAAAATGGACGAGTATAGAGGTGTGTGTACTGTTGATGTCAGCAACGAGGTAGGCCGCGGACTAAATAGCGCCCACCTCACCTGCTCAGCACATTCTCACGTCAGTCACAGAGGAAGAAACATCTATCTACCAAGGCTGCTGGAGAAGGGTTAAGGGACCCGAAATTGCGATCTCGCAAGAAATGAAATGGACAGAACAAACTACGACGAAATCCTACACAACCCACCAGACACGGCTAAGTCACTCCTGAGGTGTAAAGAATACACTACCCCTTCTTCCCCACCCTCCTCCCTCCCTCCCTTCTCTCTCTCTCTCTCTCTCTCTCTCTCTCTCTCTCTCTCTCAATTGCGGTTTTACAACCACAACGACAACGTAACATGTTGGACATGGCAGTGACGAGGCAAGTTTCTTCATAGAATGCGGGAATAAGCCTAATGCTGCCCACTGCCCGTGGCTCACCATGTTAACGTATACCGTACGTGGAGGGAAGAGGGAGGAGGGTGGGGAAGGAGGGGGTAGTGTATTTGGTGACGTCACAACTGAGTCACGCCTCACCTGTTCGAATGTCGTGTCGGCTGAAGGATACGACGTTATCACAGTCAAGAGTAAACGCCGTAATCAAGTACATTTGGCAATGCACTATAGTGCCTAAAATTAGGACAGGGTGTGAAACAGGCCGTGGTAATATGCCATACTGATCCGACTGTTTGTTTCGAAGATATTTGAGAAAAACGATGGGTCAAGGCCCTGAAACGCATAGTTGTCAAAGATGTCACATAAAATTTGGAGTAAAGCGGGTTAAAAATCACAATTTTATACTCATTTGAAATTTTAGGCCCGACCCACCTGACATTGACCCCCTCCACTAACTGGTGGGTGAACCCACTGATGGTGTGAGCATTGTTATAGGATGTAGATTTGAATTATGCACCTTTAGGTTTTGGTTTCATGTCGATATGACGAATTTGAAACGCGTTATGGCGAAAAAAAAAATGAACATTTTTTTGGGCCTAAATCTTGGGCCTTGGACCAATTTGGCCCAAAATTTAATCAGATGATCAGAAGGACATAGCCCATCATCTCTGTAATTTTGGTTAAATTCTCACCAATTGTTTTCGCATAAAGTTGTTAACTGGCAGACAGACAGACAGACAGACAGGCAAACAAACGAAACGAGTGAAAGCAATACCCGTCCGCCATCCCCTCCGGGGCTGGGATGGGTAATGAAATGAATATAAAGAACAATTAACTAGAGATCCCCCCAACTGGGGAATCACACCAGCCGCGAGGCGATACATTACTAGCGCGGCTCGGAATATGACCTTGACCTGGACATATTTTCTCCCATTTCGAACTCGTCCGAGATTTTCATCCCTACTACATACCTGTAAAGTTCTGTTATGATATCTTGAATGATTGCAAAGTTATAGCGCGCGCGCACGCACACACACACACACACACACACACACACACACACACACACACACACACACACACACACACACACACACACACACACACACACACACATACACACACACACACGGACAAACTTAAAACAATACCAACATCGCTAACGCGGCAGGTAATAACAGGAGCATATGCATTGAAATGTCAGCAGAGAAATATCTAACTACAAGTAACCATTACAGGGACTGGAAAAAAAACAATATCAACATCGTCCTCACTTCCGCCACACGATTTCCTTCGTCACGAGACTTCTCCTGCCATATGAAATTTGAACTGCATACCATATTCTGGATGTTACATTTTTAAAAATTATTTTTCGCATTATTCAACTGTGAGTTCTGGCTACACTGCTGCATGCACCGAAACTCGCCTCAATAGTTTTCAACTTCACAACCTGGTCGACACACAAGTTTGAATCAAACAGCACGAGCCCGAACGCCAACTATTGCCTCCCCCATTCTCCCTCCTCTTCCCCACCACACTCACCCTCCTCCCACTTGCTAACTCCACCCCTTAAGGCGCCATCTCTTGACTGATAGATTTATCAAATCCAGGGAATTTAGTCTTCCATTGTACTTTATCCTCTTTTGAGGAGCAGCTTTGAAATCATCTTTCCCCCGGCAGAAAACAGTTGCTTTTGTTAGATTACCGTTTTACCCAATCAGTTGCTTTTGTTAGATTACCGTTTTACCCAATCAGAATCAGTCTCGTCTGTGAATCAGCCAGGTCACAGACCTTCCATTTACTGCAGAAAATGTTAAGATTGTGGCGAATAACCCTGGATATTTATGATGATACATTGGAATGACAAATATACACAGATATACATGAATTTCCGTTGCTTTAGTGACCAAAATAATAGTAATAACAGACATCATTTCATTTACTCTTAGCTATTATTTAACCTTTGAAATGTCTGTGAGGAATAAAATGTTGAGCTGGCAAGCCTATGGAGGAGCCGATAAAGTTTCGTACCAGTGCACCAAAAGAACACCATATGACGATGTGTATGTGGACAGAAAAAAACACATACTCTATTGTAAACTGAGTTTATGTTAAAATAAAATATCGTGCTGCTGTCTGATGTAACAGAAGGGAATTAGGGTTGGTGGGTTCTGAAAAGGGTCATGATCAAAAACCATACTTTGCTCTAGATATATGAAATTTGTGAAACAGTGTACAATGGACCAATTAAAAAAATAATACCAGTGCACGTTTCGCGTGAAACAGTCTGACACTACAACTGATGGCTGTTGCAAAATGCCACATGATCACACCCCACGTTGGTAAACCTACGTTGATGAGGATGCACTGTACTGCGTACTAGTGACATTTTTCTACACTATTGTGTTCATGGAAATGTTGACATGACAAATTATTAATCTTCTGGGGGGATCTCGAGCTGTTTGGAAACTTTCGGTTAACGTCGTAGCCCCCCCTGCACGATACATTCTTATCCATTGAACCTGAGACAGAGAGGATCCCATTAAATAAGCAGGTAAGGGGCCAAGAAACCATTTAGAGTAATTTTACTTGAACAAAGAACGTAGGAGTCTGTGTAGTGCTGTGGGCCTAACGGGGAATTGGCTTGGTATGTCGTTTGTGAGACTGTGTGATGCTGCACTTAGTGTTTACATATCCTCATTGCTTCACCTGCTCTACCGCCAACCAGCAGCAGGTGAGCGTAGGAGAATGATTGGTCAGACTTAGTTTTCTTGTGGCCCCTTGGGACGTGATTGAAGAAACTTCTTGATCGTTCAATCTGGCAGCAGAAAAAAGCGGCCCACCATTCTACGAGACGTAAAGCCACAAAACGAAGGATCACTGCTGAAGGACAGATGGAAGGAAGATATGGCTGCCAATAGTCTTTTTTTTTTTTTTTTTTTTTCAGTACTCTGTGGTTTTACTGTATCTTTTTTTCGGCCCTTGGGAGAATTCAACCTTTCCCTGATTTTGTTAAAATTGCCGTTGAAATGTTACAAAAACTTTACAAAATAGGTTACACTTTGTATTGTAGTTTACACCTGCTCGCAAACATTATTTACAAGGACAATCATGCAAGTTACAAAGTTACAAGTGCTGAAAATTTTACGAACTCCAAGTTAGCTACGTGGTAACTTGTACCTTTTTTTACTATTTGTCATATTATCTATGACAGGGTATAAGAATACACATTCCTTTGAATAAAAGTGGACGTTTACATTAATATCTTTCATAAAAATAAAATCTAACATTCAGCATGACAACTTTTCTTCTTTAATATGTTCGGGAATGGAGAGGGCAAATTTTTGAAAGATCACACAAATACAACAATGTCCACTGGGTTACGATGAGGTCTTTGATCCGACGGAGAGTAGAAAATGTGGCTTTAGACCAGTGGTGTGAAAATCAGTCCCTCTCAAGGGCCACACTTCAGTTCTGTTGATGATCTGAGGGCCAAGTCTACCTAACCTTATCGAAATCAGCGTAGGTATATAAAAGGAATACATAGTGAAGTGAGATATATATTATTTAAAAACAGACATGGTTTACACCTCAAGGCCTAATTGATAACATATTTTCAGTTTCCCCTCCAATCCACATTTTTTGTCTGAGATCAAGTAAACATAATAGTTCCTAGTAGGAGAGGCCTATCTTTGCCTACATTAAGAAGAGGGTTCTAGTATATTTATTTAGATGATGGTGATGATGATGATAATAATAAAGATGGTGGTTTACACATATAAGTTTATCATCATACTTCTCTCTTCCCTCTTCATTGCCTGTATTTTATGAGTAAATGTAACTTTGTAATATTACTGTCGGAGAGGTGCCTATCTCTACTATTTTATAATGAAGTATAATTCTAGGAACAGATAGAAATAAAACATAAAATACATAAGTTTATTAGCTGGTACAATAACCACTGACCTCAAATAAATGTAGAAACAAAAGGTTAATACCGGTTAACCAAGCATCAACTCACCTAAAATATTATTGCGTGTCTAAGGGAGCCTAGACTAGTGTGTGTATGCACTTCGACCGAATATCTATCTATCTGTCTATCTATCTATATCTATATCTATCTATCTATCTATCTATCTATATATATATAGCCTTCGGCTTGCTTCGTGGCAAAATTGTCCCCAAACGCCATAAAACACTGCCGACATTTACCCAGCTTCTCCGTGACAATTACCGCAGTCCCTGGGTCCATAAATCACTACCATTACGAGCATTTGAATTTCCTATCATCAACTTTTAAAGAGATATTTTTACCCAGAAAGAAAGGCGGATTTGGAAGAATCTGGAAATTTGTTGGGTTCCACCCATACTCGTATTCTAAACTCCTTAACATCCTTTACTTCTGGAGTTTATTACTATGTCTTTCTTTTTGCATGATACTCCACGCAAAATTCGTATTACAGACACAGACACACATGCACATTTGAGATCAATTATACTTTGATTCCCTGGAATGATTATTGCTTCTATGGTCGAGAGCCATTTGATTGTGCCTTGCGCATTACGGAGGTTATTCTCTCGGGCATGGAAACATACATTCCTTTCTCATGTTTTGTGACTAATGCAAAAAAAAAAAAGAAAAAAAAAGTCTAATCACGCATGTTCTAATACTGTCCACAACAAGGAGAAGGCCTACAAAAGGTTCAGGAGCCAACTCACCCCTGAATCTTACTTCTTTTATTTTTCCGCTCGGAATCGTGCTAAGTCCATTCTTCGCTCTGCTAAAAATAATTTCATTCGTACTAAATGCGCTGAACACTCCAGCTCAAATTCTTCCCGCTCCTTCTGGCACCTTGCCAAAAACCTTTCTAACAATTTCACCTCATCATCCTTCCATCCTCTTTTCCTCTCTGATCTCTCTGTAGCTCTTTCTTCTACTGATAAAGCAGAACCCTTCACTCAGAGTTTCTCCACCAGTTCCACCTTAGGGCCGTACTACTGTATAAAAAACAAGAGTTCAGGCGGTCCAGCGGCGACGTTCAGTTGTCAGACGTACATGAGTGTCAGTCATCCTTACCATAAAAAAATCTGTACCGTCAGTCATGGCTAAGCCCAGCTCAGGAGTTTAGATGCCACGACAGTCGCTAGATTGGGCGAGAAAAGGCTGCGTGAGCGCTAACAGCGCGCGAATTTTGAATGTTTCTTCTGGTTAATAAACCAGACACATCGCTAACCAATTCTGTGCTGTTATTACTGTGTTGAAAATATGCATATATGCGCTCGAATTGGTAAAAAAAAAAAAAATGACGGTAGAACACAAAAAGAGGATGTATTTACGAGCAAGATACAGCATGCTATGATACAGTATGCTGAACGTTTATAATTAATTATTCATCATCTTTCTGCCATTATTTGCATGAAATAATTACTGAAGATATTTAGATATGAATTAATGCGAGTAAAGTGAATGTATTATTACATAGCCTACTTCATAGATTTCCTTGGTATGTTGCCTGTCAGCCCACCAATCAGTAACTAACCAGCAATATACCCAGATCATGTGCACCTTTACTCATACTCATGTACCAGCGTATCCTATATTTTAATTTTATATTGCAAGATGTAAACATATAGTTAATACAGAATTACGTTTGGCATGGAGACGGCTTTGCTTCTTTACAAAGCTGGTTGAATGGTACTTTCATCATGCAGCCCTGACCAGCAGATCATGCTGGAAAATAAAGGTTATCAGATGTGTGCACTGTCGCAGTTGTTCATTCAGTTCCTATGTATGTGGCTACAGATTATTTTTCCCTATACTGTTGACTCCTTCTCTGTCTCGGTTATTACTAGTAAATTTCCGGTTAAGATCAGTACTCTAATTATAGTTCTCTGGTATTCACATTCCTGATTATTACTTTTCCTTTCAAACATTGTGCAATGACTTCTTATGCTACTTGGTACAGTATTTCTTTTTCTATCCCAGTCTGCTAGATAAGTCTTACCTCTTTTCCCAGAAACCATTCCGCCTCTACAGTACTTTCATTCAATTCTGTTTTATACATTTTCAGACTGCTTGCTGTTCTGTTTTCCAAGCTTTCTCCTAAACTGTTGGTATGCCTGATGTTGGTCCCTTTCACAAAAGATTCATCTCATTTTTTCCTGTTTGTCACAGTCACTGCTTAACTGTTTCATTCATGCTACTGTATAACCCTTCCGCCCAAACCAATACCGGTTTTCCCTGTCTTTCCAACACCCATCTACTCCACCATTACAGTAACTGTCATTTCCATCTAATTAACCTTTTCTTTTTAATGTATATGGTACATACCTCAGGATTTTTTTTTATCTCATGAAATAATGTGCACTGTGTTACTAACAATTTGTTATATTAAAACCAACACACCCATGCTCAAATGTGAGTGCTTGATTGAAACTGGTTAATATTTTAGTCAGCATCCTAACCAGCTAATTCACTCAGCCTCTGGCAACTTCACCTATCTTAAATCAGCTTATTAATTTATTCTGGAGCAGAAACAAACTACATATTTCAATAAAAAACTAAAGTGATTGCATTTATTTGTTAGTACTGGTGAGAAACTTATATACTGCACTCTATTTTTTTTCCCACTGCTGTAACTTAACCGTATAGGGGAACACTAAAGTAGGTGAAGAATACAAACCTAACAAACCATTTATCAACACTGACCTAACTCTGATACCTGTAATTTCTGCCATGTAATATAATATTGTATATATATTCTTCTTCTATGTTATATACGGTACTTAGCCTCAAATGTGGGGAAAAAGTAGCAAAGTATGCAGCAAAGTACTGTGACTTCATAATGGTAGCACCCACTGCAGCTGCTACATGATCAACTGTACAATTGAACTGCATGTGATATATTTCAAGAAGCACTCAATTTCTTGATTTTTCAATGCCGTCATTGACACACACAGATATTGTTTGGCTAGAGGCAGACACTTACAAGCTTCCCCTCAAATGTGATGACTATAACACTGAGCTGGCTAACACATAAACTTTAATATTGTTGCCGTTTCAAAATTTTTTTGAGAAATTATACAGGCAGTCTGAAATAAACCTAGGAGCACAATTTATTATAACTCCAAATTTTAACGCACGACGTCGCCACCCCACCACCACGGATGTTTTGTTTACTTGTACGAGTATCCGCTGACAAGAACGTATAGTTTTGTAAAATATTCTGAACAGCCCTGTATTTCTCATAGATTTTAACTTGCCAAAGAAAATTTTATTCTTGAATTATTCAATGTTTATTAATGGAGAAAAACAGCTATCTTATTTATGAATATTTGAGTTTGGTACATGAAAGGTCGTGGCGTTTATCCTCCTGTCACATTCCAATACTCTTTTACGCCATATTAAGGTGAAGAAAGCCTGGAGTGAACAGCAAATTTATTTATGGTACGAAAAACAGGAACGTCAGACGCTCACGTTCGTAAATACTGGCGTTCAGTTTTTATAGTACGGCCCTTAGACGATTCCGGTGTTGTTCCTCCATCACTTCCCACCTCTGACTTGCCCATGGCTGACTTTAAAAATTCTTAACCTGGTGTATTTTCTGATACTACTTGCCTCAGTACTGTGAAAGCGCATGGCCTGATTGAGTCCCTCCTGTTGTCCTCAAGAATTGTGTTTCCGTGTTTACACCCTGCCTAAGTAACTTCTTTTGCATTGTCTATAAACCTGTGCCTTTCCTTCCTGCTGGAAGCTTGCTCTCATTCAACCTGACCCAAAGAAGGATGACCTTTCCCATCCCTCCGACTATTGCCCAATTGCCTTAACATCCTATGTTTCAAAAGTTTTTGAGTCTAGTCTTGTCTAAAAAAAAAATGTTAAAGCATCTTTTCTATTGCAACCTTCTCTCTGATCGTCAGTATGGGTTCTGCCATGTATGCTCTCCTAGCTATCTTCTCACCGACCTTTCAGAGTCCTGTTCATCCTTCCTTTCAGGACTGTGGCGAAATCTTTTCCATTGCACCTGACATCTCAAAGGCTTTCTATCGAGTCTGGCATAAATCATTAATTTCCAAACTGCCATCTTACAGTTTCTACCCTTTTATCTGTGCCTCCATCTTTAGCTTCCTTTCTGGTCGTTCTATAGCTACTGTTGTAGACGGCCACCGTTCTTCCAGAGTCATCAATAGCGGTGTACCTCAGAACTCAGTTCTATCAACAACTCTCATCTTTTTAATCATCAGTGACTTGGTAAGTTGAACATGTAACCCAATCCACTCATATGCTGATGGCTTCACCCTTCACCTTTCCATTCGCTTCCTGCAGCGTCCATCTCAGCAGCCTTTTCAACAAACAAGGGATGAGGCTATGGCACACCTAATGCCTGACTTGACACTTCTCTGATTTGGATAAAAGTAATCTTGTTGTTTTTAATGCATCAAAAGCTCAGTTCTTACATCCATCAACCCAACAAATCATCTGCTGGAGTATCCTCTAAAATTTAACAACATCCAGCTCAGTCCTGCATCATCTTTAAACAAACTTCGGGTTTCGTTCTCTCGGGATTTATCTTGGAAAAGTCATATTGTCTCTCTTGTAAAATCTGCTTCCAAGAGATTGGGTGTGTTGAGCCGACTCGGTGCCTTTTTTTTGGTGACCACACACGAGTTTTATTCGCCCCTGTGTCAAGTACAATTCTCATGTGTGGGGAGGCTCCCCACATACAGCTTTCCTCAACAAGGAGTAGTCAAAGGCTTTTTGTCTCATTAACTCTCCTCCTCTTACTGGCTCTCTTGAACCTCTGTCCCTTCGACGCACTCTTGTATCTTTATCTCCTTTCACTACTTCAATGGTCACTGCCCCTCTGAACTGTCTGCCTGAATTCCTCGACCATTACGGCTGGCGCATAAAACCAGTTTAACAGCAAACTCTCATCCCTTTTGTGTCTATCTCTCTAATGCAAGATTTAACCGTTACTCCCAGTCCTTCATGTATGCAACAGGTCAAATTTGGAAATGTTTCCCTCTTGATGTATTTCCTACTTCCTCTTCCTATGATCTCCAGTATTTCAAACACAGTCTGTCAAGGGATCTCGATATTAATGGATCTAAAATTTCGTTTTCTGTTATCTTGATTTTTTTTTTCTTGGAAGGAACAGTTTGCAGGTTCCTGGCCTTTGTTCCTTCTTCAATGCTTTTAGATAGATAGGTAGATAGATAGATATAGAAATATAGATATATAATGTGTTTCTGCATATATAGATAGGTAGGTATAGATATAAGTGTGTGTGTGTGTGTGTGTGTGTGTGTGTGTGTGTGTGTGTGATCACATAGCTTTTCCTCCCGTCACCTCAACACAGGCCCCCACCATGTAGCTGCTCCGCTCGCTCAGCAGGAACGCCACCACTTCAGCCACTTCTGTGTTTGAAACAAATATACCATATATAGTAAATATAGTAAATATATCAAAATTAAATAAGACGAAGAAACAGTACAGACATTTTCAAAACTGAATAAATTTATTAATTTCGTTCGGTCTGTCCATTACCAACAACTAAAAACAGGGACCTGGATGTAAATCAACGGTTGCGTGTCGTGTTCTGGGGTAATGTTTGTGTGCTTTCCTTCTCAGTCACACTTGTATGTGTTTGTGATTGTCCCTCGCCACAAACTATTGCCCGTGCATGGTGGGTTAAGCACCGATAACTGCAAATCAGTTTCCTGCCAACTATTTCTTCCCCTGTCCCCCTCCTTCCTACCGATTTGGTAGTTAGCCACCAACATCTGGTTCTTCCCTTCTCAGTCACACAGGCTGTATCATCGTTAGAGGGATGGCCTGAAAATTTAGACAGAATGTGTTGAGTATGATAACAATGGAGCTTTGTGACAATCCATGATTTACCAGTCTTATAGTGTGATTCTCCTTGCTTACTTTTTTTTCCTCAGACAATCCTCCCAAATGCCTCTCATTATACAGTCAACTCTCATCTTCTTCCTCTCATCTCTTATATACCAGTGGTATCATTTCTAACGTCACTCTAGCCTTGATATTATGTCATGTAGCCATGCTTTTGCACAGAAAACACTATTGCAGTTTCTAGAAATGAATCGTAGAAAGGTTCTAGAACAGACCTGCGTTTTCAAACATTTGACCTAACAATAACCTTATGATACACTGGTTATAAGTCAAAGGCAAGCTTAGAAGCGTGCATATTAGTAGACATTTTACAAGGACAAATAAGGAAGACACGGTTCTTTCTACTCCCCGTACACACTCGGGCGCCCAAAACCATTGAATATCCTGTGTCAAGCATTTACTTCGTCACTGTACCTTTTTGAAGGATGAACTCCGGCAAGTTGCACTGACAGAAATATGTGAATGTCATTTATGGGGGTGTTGAAGAGTGGGAGTGTTAATGATGTCTGTGGTGAATCTGAGATGCGGATGTTTTGAGTTTTGGGTGTCTGGAGCATGTCTAAGGGGATTGTCCAGACAAAATATGTGTTGGGATGTGTCGGGGTGTTGGATACGGTCTGGGTGGGTGCAGTATTGAAAGGTTGGCTGAGATGAAGGCGCCTGATGGCACCAAGCTTGTAGTCACAATTTCAGTGATTGCTTTCTATGCCCATTGATGACTACATTTTCTTCATAATCATAATGTGATGTGTACCCGTAGATGCATAAGAAAGTGGCATACCTAGCAGAACCATTAATAATGAAAGAAAAGCATTTGGGAGCCGAATGCTAATCGCCCGCCAGAATATGTTGTTGGCCAAGTTACAAGCGCGGTCCTCCCCCGGGGGGCTCCGTGGTGCGGGCCCCGGGGACAGATGGCGGCGCCCTCGGGGCCGGAAGGGAGGAGTCTGGGGGTCGGCGCCCCCCCCGGGGGGACGGATGGCAGCACGTCTCTTCTGTGGGGCCGGGGAGCGCCAACCCCGGGGGAGACCCGGGGACAACGCCACAGCCGGAGGGGCAGGGTGGCCGCGGCCCACCGGGGGACGCGAGGGTACCACGGCCCCAACGGGGGCGCAGGGGGAGGCGGCCCCCCGGGGGGTCTGAAGATTTTGGTTATGTCTTGATACACTGAAGGTTTCATGTTGATAGCTCAAGCAGTTCATGAGATATAACGGTGCTAAAGGTGGGCGATAAAAACTTGTTGACCTTTAGCAGCCATTATTGTCACCATATGCTTGACCCCGACGGCCCATTTTCGAACTCGTCCAAGATTTTGGCCATATCTTGATACCCTGAAGGTTTCATGTTGACAGCTTAAGTCAGTCAAGGGATATAATGGTGCTAAAGGCAGGCGATAAACACTAGTTAACATTTGGCAGCCATTTTGATGACCTTAATCTTGACCAAGACTGCTCATTTATTAACCCATGCAAGATTTTTGCAATGGTTTGGTACCCTGAAGGTTTCATGTTGATAGCTGTAGCTGTTCATGAGATATAATGGTGTTATAGGAGGGCAACAAATACTAGTTAACCTTTGGCAGCCATTTTGGTGACCTTGACCCTCAACCCGACTGCCCATTTTCGAACTCGTCCAAGATTTCGGCCATATCTTGATACCCTGATGGATTCCTGTTGATAGCTCAAGCCGTTCTTGACACACACACACACACACACACACACACACACACACACACACACACACACACACACACACACACCAGGCCCGTAATTTTCAACACATATTTTGTGGGGGGGGCTAGACAAAATGTAGGCCTATATACCTTCGTACTAGAAACTTAACATTAAATCAGAACGCTTCATTTTGCAGAACATCCGATATTTTTCAGTCTGATTCTACCTACAAGTTGATGTTTAATGAGGCAAGTATGTTTAGTGATTGAGCTGGATGTGTAAATAAAAGGCTTCACTTTCTGCCAGTCTGAACATTGAGCTCAAACTGTAACCAAGTTTAATAATTTGGCCATCCTACATTTATGGTGTAGTATGCTGCACCCTCATCAAGATTGTTCCTACACGCCTGCGGTAGGATTCAGGTTGAAACATACCGCCCTGCCTTTATTCTTTTGGAAACGATAAGATTATCAACAACTAAGTACTAGCCTATTATGATTTAGTTTATGATCAGTTTGGATCAGAATTGGAAATATTCGATCAAACACGCGTAGAATTGTTGGCATTTTCAAGAAAACCACATCAAGTTTTTCTTCCATTTTATTTTCATGTTCAGCCTTATAAATCCAACGTTGTTTTCTTTCGTATTAAAGTTCACTCATCTTCCATAACATAACATGTATTTGCCCCCCTCCCCCCCACACACATTTGCATTCCATCATAAAACCCTTGATCTTAGAGCATACATATTCCACCATACGATACGCACAAAATATAAACATTTATTCAACATGCCAGACACGAGCAAACATGGCTTTTCTTCTCTCCGTTGTGTCAATAAATTCGTTCAGAACCACCTTCAGATCAAGAGTGTCAAGTATCAAAGAATGAACACTCAGCATGTGGTTTAGCCGGTTGTAGGCCATTGTGCTACTCAAGTCTCTCAATCTTTAGTGTTACGATAACAAAACACAGAAGCATAATTATAAACACATTAGAGAGAAAATAAACTCAGGCCAGAAGGCAACAGAGAGCTATCGACAACGTTTGGCGAATGACAAGAACAGCATTGCCACACAACGTAAACATTGAAAAACATGTAACACTACCACTGTGCATCTCAAATAGTTGTGCCAACAAGATTTGTGATAGTATTCGACATATAGTATCATATTTTACTTACAAACTTGGTCAGTATCATGAGTTGTTACTGAACCCCCAATGTTAGTTGAAGTTTTGACAAATTAATATACTGAATAGCCCCCCCCTAGCCCACCCAGAAATTACGGCCCTGCACACACACACACACACACACACACACACACACACACACACACACACACACACACACACACACACACACACACACCATCCAAGTTCTGTCCCACATTTACCACCATACATACTTCCAAGTACACAATTTACAAAACACCTCACACTCCACCCACACCCTCATTCGACACAGTCACTCAGGAGGAGAGAGAAAGGTTAAAAACAACATATTATCATCATAATCATACCTACTTCTTTTTCCCATCCAAGGATAAAGGATTAACTGTTTATAGACAGTGCAAATAAATCTCTCAGCTGACCACAAGTAATTTTCTCATAACTCTTTTCTCTTTAACCATTCAAGACAACTCTCTTTTTCCCCTTACACTCATACCTCTCACTTACATCACCACAACCCCATTTTTTACACCTTTATCCATCATTACACAGACTCACACACTCACACTTACTCACACCTCTCACCCATACCTACATCCACATCTCCATTGACACATTTATACCCACCTTCACCCACACCTGCCTCCACCCACACTCACACCCACGCCCATATCCACATCCGCAATCACAACCACCAAAGCATCACACCCACACTCATTTAAACTCACATCCATCTACACCCACACTTACACCCACACCAACTACACTCACACCCACTTACACTTACAGTCATGCCTACTTACCCACTTACATCTACACTTATGTCTACCTACGCCACCACCCTCACACTTACAATACCCATTTTACTCTCACTTTCCATCTGTCCATCCTCAGTTTTGACTCGTAATAATAGACTATGCCACTCAGGGATGAGTGAGGCTGACCACTCTCGTCTTAAATGTCAGGACCAACTGCCTAGCCCCGGGCTCCTACGCTCCTCATGGGGCAACACAGGATTGGATGATGACGATGATGATGAATAATAGACTAACATTAGGGCACGATGCTAGTCTGATGCTAGTCACGAAGAAGAGATATATACAGTATGCTAAGCCATAGTATCGTCTTATTCTGATACTGACCTACGTAAAGGAAATCGCAAAGGGAATAAAAATCTAGGCCAAATTAACGTGAAAGGACTATAACATTCACTGATCCAGGGGTGGGCGATAAAAGACAGGTGACGAGTGAACTGGGGACAAAATATTCCAGGAAGGGCATCTTCATATCATGCCTTTGTATAAAACTTGAATGAAACAATACATGGCCGCAATTATTTCTTATAATCAAATATTGCATGATAAAGGCGAGTAAATTATGAACGAGCAAGTAAATTATTAACATGAAATTTAAAGTTTAATCAACGATCAAAATGGAGTCCCCAAAAGTTGACAGAAGTTTGAAACGGTAGTGGGTGATTACGCAAACTCAAATTCAAATCCGGGACATTACGAGTGTTAAAAACTAAGCGGCACACGTAGGGACGGAAAATGTAAATCCCCACTGCAAGGTTCACTGGTGGACGGAATCTGGCAGCTTGAATCCGCCCAGCCCAAATATTTGCATTACTGGAAAAGTGTCATATTACTCAATCGAAAACACTGAGTATTTAAGATTCCTCAGGATGGGAGCTGATGACAGAATATCATTGATCATAATACTAAACAAAATGGGACTAAGCACACTTCCGGTGCCCCGTGTTCGTGGATAAAAACATCCGATGGTATGTTACAAGGCAATTGGCAGAGAAAGTTCTGTCTCTCAAAAAATGGAAGTAAATCATGCAAATTACTTTTTAAACCATAAGCACAGAGCTTCATTGGTATACCCTGTCGCCACGTCATGTCATATGCTTTACAGATGTCCAAGAGCACCCCTATCATGAATTCTTTATTGGCAAATGCTTCCAAAATGTAATGCTCCAAATTCATTAAATAATCTAGTGTACTTCTGTATTTGCAGAAGTCAAATTGATGATTATTTAAAAATTTCTTCAACTCTAAAACAAGAAAGAGCCTGTTATTACTCGTTCGTTCCCTGACTGTACGTAGACAAGGATTCAACACAATTATATGAAGTGAAATGGGATTCATAAGACAATAAGTCTGTTTGGGTATCGGTATCACGTGCACAAAATGCCATAAGTTTGGGAATATTCGAGACACGCAAAACTCACTGTAAAATGCCAACGGCTAAATCAGGTTGTCCTGATGAAGATGCTGGATCATAAAGTACATGATAGAATCTTGTCTTGGACTGGTGTCTTTACAGGATTTTAGGGCAAGGATAAGTTCATCCACTGTAAAGTTTTGGTTGTAAAGGAAGTCTATGTCTTCTGTGGTAAGGTCCAATACTTATAGCTCAGCCGTGCATTTATTGTCATTGGAATGCTGGGTGTAATTGGCTGAGCTACATACATGAGAAAAACTCCTGCTGAGGATGTTAGCTACATCCATGGGTTCGTCATGTATGTTGTCCATCTGCAGTGTAGTCATGGGGTTATAAGTGCGTTTACTATATAGTATTTTAATAGTGTACTGGACTTTAGTCACTGGGGTAAATCGATTCACCGTGGACACACAAGAACGACAGGAGTCACATTCAGCTCTTCTATTTATTGTCCTTGTCTCAGTCCTTGCTTGCTTGTATGCAACAAAGTTTTCCTTAGTCGACTGACTATCACAAGCCTTCTATTGCGTTTCTTTAATGATGTTGGCAATCCAGAGTCCAATAATGATCTCTCTGCTTCTCATGAATAGAAGAAGTCTTGGGAATAGCAGTCTCAGCCACATGTAATATAGATTTAGTAAAATTTTGGACCTTTACATCTATTGTCTCCCAAGATATATCTAAATAGGCGACACTTGAGAAAGATCCCCAGTCTGCTTTCTTAACCTGCCGTGTCCCAATAACATATGGATACGCTGCAACTTTTTGTCATGCTCAGTCCCAATAATGTATCCATACATTTTGCAATTGCGAGGACCATCATTTGCACATTTTTAAAATTTCGTGCGTGATTTTTGGTACGGATACGTGGGACACCTTCCTCTACACGCCGCCAAGAAGGAACACCGCCTTACCCTGCGACCCCCTCTCCCCTGGCACGCCATTGTCTCGGCAACTCACCTGTTAGCAGTGATCTGGCCAGTAAAGACATGTCGTGCCATGGTACGAAATTCAAGGCAAGCGTGATTCCCCAATTGATGACGATGTGGAGGACAAAGATTACGTGGCGCCAGAGGAAGAAACGAGCGGAAGTGATGAGGAGGTAACGTTGCCAAGGAAGGTGCAGTATGTTGATGCATTCAGTGAGTGAAACAACACTTATTTTGCCTATATTTTTGTGTGAAAACCAATATATTCTTGTACTACACATAAATTCGTACCAAATGAACAAATATCTACTTAGTCTGAGTTGTTTGCAATAGTTACCGAAACCATAGAAAACGCGACACCTGCAGAGCGGCTTCAGAGAACACGATACCAAGTGTGTGGAGGGTCACCTGTTTAGACTGTTTCTAAGCTCAGGTGAGAACTTTTTCTCCGAATTGTCATTGTTTCTCACAAAAAGTGGAGGTCTGAGCCAAAAAAAAATCCAAAATTGGTCAGGATTGGGGGGGGGGCAGTGATGAAAAATCGGTCAGGATGTGGTGGGTTAAAATGAGAATTTGGGAGAGGAGGGTCCGAAATATCACTGTGTTAATAAGAAAGACATGGGTGAATGATCACTTCCCAAGAACTCCCCATAAGGATCCCATGAGAAATTTTAACCTGCCATGTCCCATGAAGATATGGGTATGTCAGAACTTTTTTTCACGCTGACACCGGTCAATGTACCAGTACGTTTTGCAATTGCAAGGTCCGTCATTTGCACATTTTTCAAGTTTCGTGGGTGATTTTTGGTAGGCATACGCGGGAGACCTAGCTCTACCCGCCGCCGGGCAGGGACACTCCACGACCCTGCGTGACCCCCACGTGCCATTGTCTCAGTCACTCACCTGGTAGCAGTGACCCAGTCAAGACACAGCGTGTGGCAATCTCTCCGATGATGAAATTCAAGCCGTCCTTGATGCCTTCACAGGCGACAGCAATTCCCCAGTCGATGACGATGTGGAGGACAAAGATTACGTGGCGCCTGAGGAAGAAACGAGCAGCAGTGATGAGGAGGTGCCGTAGCCAAGGAAGATGTGGTATGTAACATACGGTAGGGCTAGGGAAGGCCTGCCTGGACCCCCACCATGTTTTCTCCAGCCTGTGGACGAAGGGTCTGACGAGGACGAGGACGAGGACGGAACAGTAGGTCACGGTGTTCCCTCGTGGTTGGGGAGGGGGATGAAATTGCCGTGAGGAGCTGAAGAGGCGGCAAAAAGAAAGATAAGGTATGGAACTTTTGCTTTGTCTGGGGAAGGAGCAAGTGGTCGGGTGGGCGTGAGTTAATGAGAAAGTGGTGGTGGTGGTGGGGAGCCAGCTCCTGGGTGAGCACATGGTGCACCTGGGTAGCGAGGAGGTGGGACACAGCCTCTCCCCAGCACCTCTCTCACCCTGCAAACTTCCCACACTTCCTCCCCACAACCATGATGCAGAGAAAGGAAGGAAAGGGAAGGGAAAGGGGAAGGGAAAGGGAAAATGGAGAGACAGATGGGTAAATGGTCACTTCCCAAGGAATTCCCATAAGGATCCCATGAGAAATCTTAATGTACACCTAGGGAGGCCAGAGACAAGGCAATGGCTGAAAATTTCCATTGCAATCATCCACACGAGACGCTCTACCACCATGCAGACACCAGAGGTTGGTCTACGTGTCAACTACTTGTTCTCCACGACTATGAATCCTTTAGCTACCACATTCATAATGATGGGCATTAAAGTTGCCCAGCACTAACTTTTTTCCAGGAAAGTGGTTAAAAGGTAATTTACAACATCACTTTGAATGAAGCCATGTGGAGGACAATGGAGACAACAAAGAGGTAAGTATGTGTTATTAATTTACTTGGCACACGACAACTTTTGGAGTAGAATTTAGAGCCACTTCTGTTTGTGGGTGTGATTTGTGTCTGTATATCGCAACTTTTGTGACCATCATATCTATTATACGAGTGGTAGTAAGTGAACAGTGCAGGATCATGATCCTCCTTGCTAATCTCCTGTAAACAAATGTCATCTGGCCTGGGTATAGATGGCAAGATTGCTATATTATGTAATTTATTTCCAGTAGTCCAACAGTTACATTGTAACACAGTGAATGTGACGGTTTAAGATTTATGAAGTGGGCCATGTGCTTAGTCTTTTTATGCTGCCCATCAACAGGTGAGTGACTACAGGAAGACCTATCCCTCTGTTTGCTGTTGGAAACCTTCATATGAGGAAGAGCTAACCCATTTCCCCCTTGCTGGAGCAGGAACAGAAAGTGCATAAGGACGTTGTTGCTTGGAAATGGTGGTCAGATTAATCTCATTATATTTGTCAGACTTTGGTTTAGACCATACTAACTAAAAATAAGCAGCAGTCTGATAGTGAGATGTTGCAACATGAAGTTGGAACGTACAGGAGGAGCAGACCAAGTTGCAGAACGAGTGACAAGAGTGCTGGGGACGGTCAGAGTGTGTCTTCACTGTGCACATCACGGGACGGGACACAACGGCTGATGCATCGGAGGCATGCGACTCCCTCACATTCTTCCTACCATCGTAATAGGATATGTCCTCTGTTGCCTTCACTGTGCAGACCTCCACCTCCTCCCTTCACTTGGGACAATCCCTCAAGCAAGTGGAGTGAGGACCCTTGCAATGAAAGAACATACAAACTCGGATGTGCAGTGTTCATCATGACCCTGAACTGCACACCTACCACACACTGACTGAGAAGCCCGACAAGACTTGTCATTATGTCATATAACTGACACCTTGAACAGTGAAGAGGGTTAGGAATATATGGACTGATGTTAGCAAGTTTGTAACCAACTCTGACATGTACTGGGAGAAAAACTTTATCAAAGGTCAAGGTAATGGTGGCAGTCTTAATCCTCTTGCTCTTCGTGAATCCAGTTATAAATCTAGCATCAATTCCATCCTACTGAACAAGTTTACGTATACCGTCCTCCTCCATAGCCATGAGGTCCTTACAGGTGATAACATCCTTGCAGGAATGCATAGAAACCGGGATCCTCGGCTTGACATCATAATAGTGCAACCTATGCAGCTTAAACAAGTCCTTTACCTATGTAGAAGTAATAATTTTAACCAGAAGGTCTCCACTAGCAAGTTTTTTCACTTGTTCCATCTCACCAGCTAAGTCTTCAATTATCTTCTTAATAATTAAAAAATTAAGACTAGTTTAGGGAGTGGAACCAACAGCATGTAGCAGGACAAAAGATGCATTATTTACAGAAATGCTATGAGGGGGGTATGAGTCTAGGACTGGTCAGTCTAGGGACAGTCAATCTGTGACACAGTCAGGGGTCCATCAGGACCATCTTAATCACCTAAAGGGAGGAGATGCAGCAAGGGCGTCCGTGACAGAAATTATCTCCCCGTCATGGGAGAAGTGCGAAGAAAGAGAAAAAACGAGCGAGAGTCAAGAGACCAAGAATAAGACAACTAAAACTGATCAGTAAGGAGGTCATTCCAGAGGTGAGTAAGCACAGGCAATCTAAGGAAATAGATACAAACATCTCTTGTGTTTCAAGACGGGAAAAGGAGGAAAATGAGTATTAGCTAACCTAACTAAACAACAATGATGAACAAAAAGTTAATGCCGGTGGAGTAGCCCTTCAGCTACAGGGAAGCAAGACACGCATGTCCGTTCCCTCCACAGCCACGCATCAAAGTCCCTCTAAACAAAAGGTGATCGAGCCGAGACATTTATGACTTTGGAAATTCCCTTCCCATTGTCGTGTCGCAGCCTGGCTGGCTACCTCTAGAAAAATCCCGCCATCCTAACCCGCCTCTGATTACATCAGTGCTGTCCTTTGTGCATACCTACCTAGGCTGAAAAATCGCATCTCATGATGAGTAACACTTTTTACACGCAGTGATCTGCTCCCAAATTTTTTTCTCATTTGTTTATTCAGATGCTTTTTAATGACAGTAGTTTCTTTGCACTTGGGCCAATGATTATGCTGATCTATGTGCAACGCTAGGGAATTAGATACTCTGTGACACATCTGCTTCGTGTTTTGCTATCTTTGTATCCATTCCTCGTCCCGTTATCCCTATATACGCTTTTGAGCATCCAATAAGCGGTATGCTGTATACTACATTGTTCTCGTTTTTACTTCCTCTCACTTTTGCGTTCACTATTACTCTTATTTTACATCCCAGTGGTGGTGCGATCCTAAGGCCTGCTCTCTTTAAGTACTTGTTGATAACCGAAGCCTTGGCTGTGTTGGGGACAGATGCATATCTTGTATTGACTTCGTCTGATTGAATATTGTAATTATCTCTTTTCTTTTTTATATCATTATCCTTCCTTTCTAGTTTTAGCAACATTCCTACTGTATAGGATAGCTTTTTAAAAGCTTCCATTATATATTAATAAGCTATGCTATCCAGTAGGTATGTTGTTATAACTAAGAAGGAAGTGCAGATGTAGTCCCGTTTTACTTGTATAAAAGCCGACTACATGTTTACCACACTTACTTCAAGGAAGGAAGATATATCAGTTGCAGTTCTTGTACAGCGGTATGATTATGAACTACTATGCACAAAAATCCAAAAGAGTGAGAGGGTTGAAGCCTGCTGTCCCACGACACGCATATTAATATCTCAGTGCGCTATGGTCGTGTAATAAACGCGTGATACCTTTCAATATATCATTGCTGCTTCTCTAGTCTGTCTTAGGGGGATTGCTATATTTATGGGACAGATTATACCTAGAAATATTTCATGTCCAGTCCCTATGTTTGTCATTCCAGATGGTTACGTTCTACGTTTGTGTCATTCCAGATGGTTAGGTTATTTATCTTGGTTAAATACTTCATTTTAACTATATAAAGTAGTTACAAGAAATGGGTGTGACACAACACTTAACAGCTATTTGGGATGAAATTGTTAAGTGTTACAAGTGAAAACTGCCATAGCATGATGAAATGAATAACATTACCAAATTATTAACAGTTGAAGTGGAGTCAGAACCAAAAAAATACCCTAAATTCTGTACATATCTGAGTGCAGAAAATTGAGCTAGTGACAATTTGTCTTCATTGTCTACTGTGCAAGGCATAAAATGAGATACAGAGATCCACTACATCCTCTGGAAGTCAGTTATGAATACCTCTCTTCATACTATTAGTTTCTAAATCAAGACACTCTTCCCTTCTGTGTGGTGCTGGAACCACATAAAGTACAACACACAGGACAAGAAAGAACAGCTAATACACATACTATTACTAGTTCATCTGTAGTTCTGGTTCTTTGAACGGTGTGATTAGGAACTCTGCAATGGTCCTGTAATACAGTTATTGTTTAGTGCGACTTATTTGGCAGCAGTACTTTTACTACGCATGTATTTCACTATGAAAGATCCGAGGAGGGACACGTCTATTGCAGGTAAATATGTCTTAACCAACCTACGGCAGCCCCACCTACTGCCTAAAGTTGGCACTGTCTTATCTTGTAAATGACTGCTGATCCCTCAGAGTCGCTTCTGATGGTACCTGCGATTGACTGAATAAAGGCATGGTGTCAGCTGCTGCCAAGGGAGATTTACAATTACAGAAGTTATGGACAGGGTGATGTGTCGGAGAGAAATATCTGGTTATGAGAAATTTATGCTTGGGATCTGTCGTCTTAACATCACAGTAAACAATAGCACCAGATATTAAGATATTGCGTTTTGAGCACCGTAAGTACGTGTTTTGTGTATAACGCCCAGGAAACTATTAACACACAGGGTGGTAACCATATAGTGAAATGGAGGCGTAGTGGTCTAGTGGGTTAAGGCATTCCATTAGGATGAGGCTCATATGAATTTCCATCTGCAGGGTGGTTGGGGTTCATGCTGACATGACGGCACTGAAAGACGAGTGACGCTGGTCACCCATGCCTTACATGTTGAGGGTGAGTACTCCAGCCCCGAACCCCTGTGACCCCTGTGAAGCAGAGAAGGACTGGATGATTAAACATACATTTTATAAGATCATGGCGTTAGATATTTTCACACCTGCTCGGACGATAGTTCAGCAGATGTAATGCTTTTCGTAGCACATGTGTGCATGTGTGTGTGCAACTATCTGTGTTTGTCGGTGTAAACAAATTACTGTAACTCAGTTTAGATCTGATTTTAAACATCTCTGTGGCAAGATTGATGATTAGTCAAGCGATAGACAAATTCTTTTGGAGACCAATCGCTCAGAGGTCAATGTCACATGGCAGTGTTAACCTCAATAGATTTAGTCTGATTTAGAACAAACTTGGTGGAAAGGTTGAAGGTAAGGCACGACTGGAGAGATTAATTTTTTTCAATAATCATTTGAAGGTCAAAGCCACACAGAATCATCAAGGTTCTTCCTCCCATCACCTCCAGACATCACCTTCTGCTCCCCAAACCTCGCCCCCACTACATCATGGAGAGTGGTCAAAACCCTAGGCTCGGATCACCTCCCAAGCATCATCACTACCAAAACCAGAATCACCCCAGCTGGCCACAGACACACTTACACTAATTATAAGAGAGCCAACTGGGAGGCCTTTGTAACTGAAACAGAACAACATTTCGAAACACTAAACAGTACACCCATCACAAACATCAACACCGCTGTGCACACTTTCAATACAATTATACAAAATGCAGACAAAAGACACATCCCAAGAGGCAACAGAGAGACACAACCCCAACTTCACGCCAGAAATTCAAGGCCTCATCAGACAACGGGACACTCCGACACTCCCCAACACCCCATACACAAGACATCGTACAACAAATACAAGAACTCAACACTCAAATAAACAATAAAATATCAGAACAGCAAACACTAAACTGGAAAAATTACCTCCAAACACTTGACCACAAAACAAACATCAGCAAACTCTACAAAACACTAAACAGCATCACACTATCCTACAGCAACACCACACAATCACACGCTGCCATCACAACAACAGACACCATACCCTCAAACAAACAACAAGCAAACACTCTCATCAATCACTTTTCACAAGTCAGCCATCTAACCCCCCATCCGGAAGACCGACGTATCATCAGACGTAAGAGACAGTTCCCCACAGACCCAGACTATGCACCTTTCACTTACAACCAGACGAAGCACATCATTAACAACCTCAAGCACTCATCTGCCTGTGGACCAGACACCATAAGCAACATTCACCTTAAACACCTAGGACCACAAGGCATACAAGCACTCACCAACATATCAAACTACAGCTACTCACACAACATAGTACACAACATCTGGAAGCATGACAATATCATCACCATCCCTAAACCCAACAAAGACCCCATGTTACCCTCCTCACATCGCCCCATCACACTCCTCTGCACTCCCTCTAAAGTCACTGAACGACTGATACTACAACTAGTCACACCTCACATTCCACTAGCCCAGTCACAACATGGCTTTAGCCCACTACACTCCACAAACACCCTTCTTACAGACCTTACACAGAGAGTTTTCGATGACATAAATTCAGCTAGGCCACCACACAGAACACTCCTAATCACACTAGACATTAGCAAAGCTTTTGATGCCATCCCCCGCCAGAACCTCACAAACAAAATACTCAACACAAACATGCACAATAACACAAAAAGATGGCTGGCAAACTACTTAGCAGGCAGATGTGCACACGTAACATTTGCCAGTCAGTCTTCTAACATCAGAAACTTCACAAATGGCGTCCCCCAAGGATCTGTTTTGTCCCCTACACTCTTTAACCTATACATGCATGACGTACCCACCCCACACACCACAGATACACATAGCTTCTTATGCAGATGATATAACACTTACATGTACACACCAAAATGCAAACACAGCTGCACACATCATTCACCTTACCTCAACACACTTCACGAATGGTTCATCACAAACAGGCTCAAAATAGCCCCAGCCAAATCTACAGTGACCCTTCTCACAAACTGGACAGCAGAACATAGTCACATCCCACACCTCACCATAAACAACACTCCCTTACCACACACACACACACACACAAAATCCTTGGTGTAACATACAATACATCAGTGTCATTTAAACAACACATCACAAACAGTAAAAATAAAATAACACCAAGACTCAATGCTTTGAGGTCACTTGCCCATACAACATTCGGACACAACAAAGAAACCACCACCACAGTATACAAATAATACATACGTTCAGTGATGAATTATGCAAGCCCTGCCTGGGCTTCTAACCTCACCAAAACACACTACAACACTCTACAGACCATACAGAACAAGGCCCTAAAAATAATCACAGGCTGCACAGCTACTACACCCACAGACCACCTACATCAAGAAACCAAAGTCCTCAAAGTCAAGGATCACCTAGACATGAGAGGCACCCAGTTCCTTGCTGCAGCCTCCACAAACCCACAACATCCACTACAGTACATGGCGGCACATCCACCCACACCAAGGAACATCAAAACAACACCCAGCACACGATATCATACACAAATACTGTCATCTCTCCCCCCTCGCCCACCCCAGACCAGCTTCCAGAAGCACATCCACACTCACATCACTCGCCGCTCCATTCAGTCACTTAAAGACAACGCACAGCTGCATGCACGGCCTCCTGACATCCACCCTTCTGAATCCTATCTTCCCCGTGAGGACAGGGTCCACCTGGCCAGGCTGAGATATGGGCACCATCCAGCCCTCTTAAGCTACCAGAAGAGGCTGGATTACTCTGTCGCTGATGTCTGTCCAGGATGCAACACAGCACCCCATACTATTAAGCACATTATGGAAGACTGCATTCCACACAATCACCTATGCCAACAACACAACATACACTCTTTGAGAGCTCTGTGGGAAAGCCCGGTCTCGGCCATGGCCTTCCTAAGGGACTCGGGGCTGTTCGGCCAGACTGCCTAGGGAACAACTACTACTGCTACTACTACTATGATAAGTTTCATCTGATTTGCACTATCATTGTTAGAACAAGCGGCGATCAGTCAAGAGGTTGGTCTTTTTTTTTCTTTTTTTTTTAATAACAGTAGGACAATGGTCAGGATCTCATAGCTGAATCTATGTAAAAGGTTTTTGTCCAGTTTTCATCGAACTTTCTACAAAAGTTCAGGAAAAGCAAGGATGAAGGAACTGGATGTTGAGAACAATCAGTCAAATGCAAAGGTCACACAGAAAGACCAAAGACCAAAGTCAGATGGCATGGTCAGCACAAACGGTTTTAATCCAATTTAGGGCAAATTTGGTGGAAGGCTTGGAGGAAAGAAAAGACGGAAGTGTTCGATTCTAAGAATATTAAGTCAACAGTCAAGGCCAGAGGGCAAGGCAAAATGTTCCACCCTATTACTCAGACAGTATATATTACAGTTTGGACCAAAGTTAGTGGAAGAATTAACAGGTAAACCAAGGACGAAAAGATCTGATTTTGAGAATAAGTAAGAACAACTAAGACAATTTTGATTCAATTTGGACCAAATTCAGTGAATAGGTAGAGTCAGGTGAGTCATAGCCATGTCAAATATTCCTCCCTTTGATCATTTGTAAAAGCGGAGATGTTGCACTCTCTGGGTAGCTCATTCCTATTTACTCTGTCACTATGAAATATGGAAGGTTATACCATGTGATTCTTTAACCTGCCCCCTGGCCACAGTCTTCTCAGTGAATCAGGAGTAAGCCTTACCAGGATAACAGACCTTGCTAGTTTACCTGTTACCCCATTTTGCTTATACTGCATCTCATAACATAATCTTCTGCAGTACAACCTAGCACAGAAGATTTCATACTTTGTTGTTGTTGTTGTTGTTGTTCCTTGACCCCAATCTACCTGGCCAAGCAGACCCGTCAACCACGGGTAAGCAACTGCCCCACTGGGTTCGTCCCACAGATTCCCAACCCCGTTGATGCTGTCTGCATTTTAGTGTGGTATAGTATGTGCTATGCAGTGTTCCATTACGTGTGTTATATTGTGTGGGTTCATTCTAGAAGCGCGGCATGTACAGTCTTTAGTTCCACCCAACGTGAATCTACACTGAAGTGGATTGGGTGATGTCCTGATCTAAATCTAGCATGTTGTACTCGATCAGGTCTGTCGAACCCTTAAACGACGGGCTACTTTCCAATTTTACGTCCGTGTGGGATGAGTTATTTTGGAAAAAATAAAGTTTTATTAAATCAGGCTAAACATGCATAAATGGATCAGAACAGCAGAAAAAACAAATAATTCGATGTTACTCTCTTCAAATTGCACGCGGGCTGGGTGGTGGTGGGAGGTGAGTGAGAGGGGTGGTGGTGCGTCAAGGTCACTCTCAGTGGCACGCGACTGACAGCACACAGGCACAGTCTTGTTTGCTGCTTTTTTTTTTTTTTTTTTGGAACAGCAGACTAAAATATATTCTTTTTACATTATGTACATTGTTCTGTCTTCAAGGTGCACTATGAACACTACACACATTATATGTAAACTTTTTCTTACTTTACGTTTCTACAGGTATAATTTTACCTATGTAAATATTATGTACAACTGTTCATACTACCACAACTGTTGACACTAGTATGTTACAATATGGTATTCTGTGAAGCAGTCAGTACAGAGACCCACACCACACTCCTGGCATATAATAGGCCCGCACTGGAATGTGTTCTGGAACGTCGACCGCCTTTTCCTTGACGGATGTTCCGGAACGTTGTCGCCTTTTATGGGTTAAGAATGTCTCTGTTTATGGTAATTTTGAGAGGAGGAGCTTGTCATATGCTGTTCTGAATGAGAAGATGTACTAACCTGCGCAGGAAATGAGTATGTTGGTAACTCTTCATTGCCAATGTTGGAAAGTTTGGAGGTGGGATGATGTTGAAGAGAGTCTGGTAATGTTTGTGCGTGTTTGTTTTATAGGCCTAGTTGTGTTGTGTGGCCCTGTTATATAATGACAGGGGTAATGTGTGTTGGGGTAGGCTGCCACATAGAACTGTATGCCTCTCATATCAAGATACTGTCTAATAGCAATGACTTTAGTTTCAAAGTGTGAGTTGTGGGAGTGGTTTTGGTGCAGCCAGTAATGATGCGTGGGACGTTGTTCTGTGTGGTCTGCAAGGTGCTGTAGTGGGTGTTGGATAGGATGGGGGCCCATGCCGGGCAGGCACAAGGCATCACTGGTCTTGTCAATAAACTGCAGAGCAGCAACAGATGGGATGTCTTTCTGATTCTAATATATGTAAAAACTTATAGCAAAACATATAGAATGAATATTGTTATAGTAAACATTCTTATAATATTAGTTTCTTGTTTATAGGTACTGTGTTTTTGACAGTATTATCATGCAAGGCAGTCAATACTCATATTACTGAACAATGCACAAGGTTTGCAGAGGAAATATCTGTCAATTACAGGAAACAATTACTGAATCCCTCACAAATGACTTGATGTCATCAGGCTTCTGCATCTTGGCAGAAATAAAAAGAACTACCATATCGTTTATATTATATTTTACCTTAAATCTAATGAAACTGTTGCATTCCAGTCCTTAAATCTAATGAAACTGTTGCATTCAAGTGAATTCTTTACATGACGTTCCTGCTTTTCATAATCTGATTCAATGTTCGTATTAAAAGTAAAAGAATATAAAAAGTTGAATAGGAATTAGTTTTATATCATTTAGTTTTGGTTAGGACGAATATTTGAAAATACACTTCTGCTTTCCAACCATTATTGTGTCCATTTATGTAATGTGAATTTATTTAGTCTGTGTAACAGCAGAGCTATGGATGAAAGAATCTGAACATATAACCCGGTAAAGCCTGGGGCAAAAATGACACCTCACCCTCCCAGCCACTCTTCTTCCTGGTGTCGGACGTCTACACCCGGCATATTAAATATTATCACCTCACAAATCCAGCCACCAGTCACCTCACAACATCGACCTACTCATTGCCTCCACTAACCTTCAGGGCGACCAGTTCTACCCAATGGTATGAGCCGCATGAGGTTCTCACGTGACTCCTTAATTCGACCTGCAGCCATTGGTGTGTCAATCGGTCCAGGAAGCACACAGTTTACACGTATGGTTTTGCTGAAATGGTATGGAGATCCAGTAACTTACACTTCAGTATGGATGTATCATATTACATAAAAAATCGTTCTTTATATATGAGGAAAATAATTACCAGCATTAAAGCAAATACTGTACATGGAAGCCATGATCAATCCATTGTCTGCATGCCTATATGGTTTAGCTACCTCGCCAATTCCGCAGCACACGTCTTGGTGAGTGAAATAACTCCTCCTTTACTGGCAGTATAGCCACCCCTATTGGTAAAGCCAGTTTTCCCCACAATACTTGCAATATTCACTACTGCACCCTTGGGGTCATTCCCATTTTCCAGCAGTGATGTTACGAAAGCCTGTGTTACCAAGAAAGTTCCCTGCGGAGTAAAATATGAAATAATACTAGATTCATTGTTGCCTGAGTATAAGTATTAATTTCACAATAGTTTGAGCATTTTCTGTCACTTTTTATGTCATATACTATTAAACACTGAAGTGATCGTCACATTTTGGAACTGACCGTCAGGTTGACATCAATATTTTTCTTCCAGGAGTCACCATCAGTCTCTAAGATGGCACCTCCGATGAACACACCGGCACAGTTGACTAGCAGCGAGGGCGGGGCGCCACACTGGTCCTGGGCTGACTTCATGGCGTCCTCCACACTGCTCCTGTCTCTCACGTCCATGGCCACAGCCACGTGCTGCCGCCCACCTGCCAGAGACAGGGGAATAATGCATATGTTCTTTACTATGACATATTACAAGAAGTTTCGTAAATAATAACACCAAAGTCCTGCATACCAGAATATTTTCAGGTGCAAATAGCAATGATAGGAAATGTTTGGTGCAGCGTCAAGCCCAAAAAAGTATGTTTGTGCTGCGAGGAACTTAATAATGACCTTTGATTCCAATTAAAAAGTTAAATGGACATCACCTGAACGGACCTAAGTGCAAAATTAGAAAGTTTTACCTCAGGACTGCAAGCAGGTCACAAAGAGTTTCATTACATTATTTACCGTCAAATACACCAGGAAAAATGCCAACCTTCTCCCCAGGCAATAAATAACTGTACCATCCTGTCTTACAAGTGGAGGTGTGGACACGCTGACACCAAAGAAAGCAGAAATGAGCGAGCTGCACCACTTGTGAGACTGGCTGGCCTCCCTGAGATGCTAGTGTTATATTCTGATTCAGCTACTGAGTAAGCAGCCTGAGCCACAGCCCTGGGGGGATTATGAGAGAGAGAGAGAGAGAGAGAGAGAGAGAGAGAGAGAGAGAGAGAGACAGACAGACAGAGAGACAGACAGACAGACAGACAGAGATCCACTTATTCTGAGCATTCCTGAGCACATACAAAAGCAGCGTTCCTGGGTTTTAAATACTCACAAAAAAAAAAAAAAAATCGTCGAGTCAGCATGGTCAACATTGTCAGCCTGTTCACTGCACCAAACACACCGTGCAATATATAGTTTATAGAAGGAGAATGAAACAAAAGCATTTCAGTTTAACTGATATTTGTTTATCAGTACTTGGTTTTCCCATCCATAACCTTCAGCACAACTATTAAGCGACTTGACCTGCTGCTGGAGATACTATACCTATCTATCTATCTATCTATATCTATATCTATCTATCTATCTCTCTCTCTCTCTCTCTCTCTCTCTCTCTCTCTCTCTCTCTCTCTCTCTCTCTCTCTCTCTCTCTATATATATATATATATATATATATATATATATATATATATATATATATATACTTGTCTCAGGTGTTTGCTGTGAGACAAGTGTGTGAAAAGTATTTAGCGAAAGGCAAGGATGTGTTCTGGGCATTCGTGGATTTAGAGAAAGCGTATGATAGAATTGATAGGGAGGCTTTGTGGACTGTTTTAGGATTGTATGGACTTGATGGTAGGTTACTAAAAGGGGTGAAAAGTTTTTATGTAAATAGTAGAGCGTATGCAAGAGTGGGAAATGCTGTGAGTGACTGGTTTCCTGTGAGAGTGGGGCTGCGACAGGGATGTGTGATGTCGCCTTGGTTGTTTAATATTTACATGGATGGTGTTGTAAGGGAGGTGAATGCAAGAGTTTTAGGTGGAGGTCTGAGTCTGGTGAATGTTGATGGTGGAGAGTGGAATCTGAAGCAGCTGCTGTTTGCAGATGATACTGCACTGGTGGCTGATTCAGAGGAGAGATTGAGACAGTTGGCAGAGGAGTTTGGAAGGGTGTGTGAAAGGAGGAAATTGAAAGTAAATGAGAATAAGAGTAAAGTGATGAAGTGTACGAGGTTGGTAGATGGTAGGGGGATGAATATAGCTTTGAATGGCGAGTTGCTTGAGGAGGTAGAGTGTTTTAAATATCTAGGGTCACATGTTGCTGATGATGGAAGAATGGATGCAGAAGTGAAGTTTAGAATAAACGAAGTAGGAAAGGTGCTGAGAGGAATTAAAAAAGTGTTTAGATGTCGTTCGCTTAGAATGGATGTAAAGAGAAGGTTGTATGAGGATGTTGTGGTACCGACTCCGTTATATGGGGCTGAAACATGGAATATGGGTGTAGCAGAGAGGAAAAGTTTGAATGTAATGGAGATGAGGTGTCTGAGGAGTATGTGTGGAGTGACGCGCATGGATCGAGTGCGAAATGATGAAGTGTGAAGGAGAACTGGAGTTGTTCGGGAGATGGCTGGTAGAGTTGAGCAGAGGGTGTTGCGATGGTTTGGGCATATGGAGAGAATGGATAATGAGTGATTGGTGAAAAAGATAACTAGATCTGATGTGAGAGGTGTAAGGCTGAGAGGAAGACCACGAATAGGATGGATGGACAGTGTGAAGAGAGCACTGGATGCGAGAGGGATGTCTGTTGAGCAAGGAAGAGTGGCTGTGCGTGACAGAAATAAATGGAGAGAAATTGTGAATGAATAAGTGATGACGCAGCCCTGAGGGGATATTCTCCCTCATTTGGTCTGATCAGCTATTTCAGGTCAGGTGCGGGTAAGGGGATGGGTCTGTTATGATGTGGCAGGGGTAAACCAGCTCTGCTGTCGGGCCGTGCTGCGGATGTCACTGATTGCATTGCGCAGTTGACCCTTGTGCGGTGTGGTGCGGTGAGGATCTGTCCGTTCTCCCCTTGGGGCTAAGATGCGAATGAATGTGTTTGAATGGATGAGTAAATGGGGAGTGTGTCGTCCTGTCTCGGCTACCTCCCTTTCCTTGGGGGAAGCAGCCTAGGTATATAGATAGATAGATATATATACACACAAACAGAGGCTTGAGTGTTGAAGCTGCACTAGGCTTACATGAAGGAGTGTTAGTGTCAGCTTTAACATATGGATGTGAGACTATGGTGTGGTATGAAAATGAAAAGTCATGAATAAGCACAGTGGAGATGGGACTGCTGAGGAATATATGTGGAGTACAGAGGGTTGAAAGGATATGAAATAATGTGATTCGTGAAAGATGTGGAGTGAGGTAGTCGGTGGACACCAGAATCGAAGAGAGTGTAATGAGATGGTATGGAAATGTGGAGAGAATGAATAACAATACAGTGGTGAAAAAGTATATCTGGGCGAATTTCAAGCAGGGAGGAGGCGAGGTAGGCCATAGAGAAGGTGGGGATATATGGTGAATGAGTGTGTGAAGAGGAGAGGTTTGGAAGTCGGTGAGCTAAGAAACTGACAAGAGATTGAGCTAGCTGGATGAATGTTGTGAAGAGAAGTGCATGATCAGGGATTTGGCATCCCTTTTTAACGTGGCAGCTTCCGGATTGACTCTGTCGGATACGTTTGTGTGAAGCTACAGAACGTGGTGAATGGTTCTGACGTATCCGATAAAGCCAGGATTCCAGGAGCTTGAATGATGAGTGAATGGAAGCGTGGCCCATTGGACTGGGCAAATTTGGGCTGTCTGGACATTGCTACCCCTCACCCTGCCCTAGGGTGGGAAAGGAGGTCCGGATGATGATGATGAATATATATATATATATATATATATATATATATATATATATATATATATATATATATATATATATATATATATATATATATATATATATATATATGATAAAATGGAAACTGTGAGTACGTTTAGGTACTTGGGTAGTGTGATGAGTAAGGATGTAAGTTTGGAGGGTGAAGTGCTTGAAAAGGTACAATAAGGAAGAGGTTGCTGGTTCTTTGAAAGCAGTAATAAGAAACAGGGAAGTGAGCATGGAAGTGAAAAAGTTACTACATGACAGTATTGTGATACCAACTCTAATGTATGGAAGTGAAGCTTGGACATTGTTGGAGGGACACAAGTCGAGAGTGAGAGCAGTGGAAATTAGTTATTTAAGAGGAAAGCCTGTGGAGTCACATGGAGAGACAGACTGACAAATGAGGATGTAAAAGTGTGTTGTGGTGTGGATGTGGATGTGATAGGAAGCGTGAGGAGAAACACATTGAGGTGGTTTGGCCATGTGGAGATGATGGAGAGTGAGAGACTGACGAGGAGAGTGTATGTGAGTGAAGTGGAGGGAAGGAGAGGGAGAGGGAGGCCAAGGATGAGATGGAGGGATGGAGTGGAGAGGTATATGAGAGAGGGGGGTGTGAGTTGGGAGCAAGGCAGGGAAATGGCGGGGGACAGGGCGACGTGGAGGCGATTTATTTGTGGCCACCTGGTATGGGATTAAGGCGTCTGGCAATAGATAGATAGATGTACACACACACACATACATATATATATATATAGATAGATAGATAGATAGATAGATATAGTGGTAGGTGGGGGTGGCGGCGCTCACCAATCACTCACTCAATGTTGTGCTGCTTCGGATGTGTGTCCTTTCCTCTCTGCCTTCCTCTTCTGTCTTTCTTTCCTTCAATCTTTCCTCTTCCTTCTATCTACAGGTGACTTTACACTCCCTTTTCTGTCTTTCTTTCCTTCTTTCCTTCCCCTTCCATCTGCCTAAGGGTGACTACACTGAGTGACAAGCCAAATGGTTTCCTGTACACCAGGAAACCATTTGCTACGCTGAGTGGTAACCATATAACCAAATTATGGCGCCTGGTGGTTTAGTGGGTAATTAAGGCGCTCCAATCGGATTGAGCCTGTGTAGGTTTATATCCAAGGGGTGGCTGGGGTTTAGTCCTCACGTTATGCCACTCAGGGATGAGTGAGGTTGGTCACTCTCATCTTAATCATTAGGACCAACTTGCGTAGCCCCAGGCTCCTATGCTCCTCATGGAGTGACGTAGGATTAGATGATGGTAATGTATATATTAATATTTGTGTGTGTGTGTGTGTGTGTGTGTGTGTGTGTGTGTGTGTGTGTGTGTGTGTGTGTGTGTGTGTGTGTGTGCAATGACGGACTTTTACTCATCTAACGGCCGTTTGTGATCTTCCAAAATTGTTCTTTCATTTTCACCTTTGTTGAACAGTCACAGACGAAGGTAACTGCGTCACTCTTTTCTTCCACCTGGAGCCTAGTATGGTCCAACTATGATATAGGTGTTGGTGGGTAGGGGAGGTTAGGTGACAGAAACAAATCGTCTACCAACATTTTTTTTTAACTTCTCCATCAGTTCTGCTGTTCATCGTGGATGTAAAAATTGGTACGTGAGGTTTGGTACGTCTGCCAACACTCTTGTGCTATGAGACAGTGGTCTAATTTCAAGGAACAGATTACTAAAGGGTTAAGTCCAGGGTGGTCACAGAGGGTGGCAGGTTACATTGTCCAGGGTTATACCGCAGCTATTTCTTTTTTTCACAGCTTCACTTTTTTCCAGCTTTTATCTCTCCCCAACCCCCTTTATCATACTGGGGACTCTCTGGACTCCAGACGGAAGATAAGATTGATGTGATAACCTTCGTCTGTCAATGGCTCAATAACTGTGGAAATGCAAGAAAACTGTAAGATGACAAACTGTCTTTAAACAAGAACACCATCAATGCACACTTTGCGTATTTTGGAAATTAAAAAAAAAATGTTATGTGGTACGATGCAGAATAACTCCATAGCTATATTAAAAGCCATGGATGGGAAAGTACCAATAAACAAGATAAATCAAAATGCAATGAAGTTTCTTCATTATTCATCTATAACGACTGCATGTATTGGCTGATGCAATGAACAGGCCGGCGATGTTTACTGGACTGTTTACTGTACTGTTTTCTTTTTCTTTTTTTTTCTTTTTTTTCGAGCTGAGTATAGTGCCACTGGTGTCACTGCAGAGGAGGTGTCACAGATCAAAGGTTTAAATTTCGGGCACTTTGTAAAGCCAACGAAAAAGTTGTTGAGTCATGACAAATGACTGACTGTCTATTAAACCTAGACTCTTAAATATTACCGCACCTAACACGGTACTGTAGGTTAGAAGACTGTAAATACTTCGTAAATTATTACATACGATTATGAAGAATTAGTTGTCATTATTTATACTCCTTAGTCTGTGGTTTTGGAATGCATCAATTCTAAGAACTTGATGGCCTGGCAACCTACGCCATGGACTATTCACGAAGCAATTCTTGACCTGGGATGTGAGGCTAACACTGTTTAACCCGTAAACCGCGACTATGCCCAGTTGGTCACTCAGTAGGCGACATCGACTATGCCCGACTGGGTCGCTTATACCTGTCTTGTCAAAGTGAGCTAAATATTTGGCCGGTGACACCTGGCAACTCCACACTACCTGAGAATGACCCATGACTAACCTATCGTGTAACTTAGTGTTCACACTGTTCAGTCACCCAGCGACCACTATGAGAGGTGGAAGTGTTGACAGGTCTCTGTCCACGGGGGGGGGGGGGGCACAGTAATTCCAGAGGAGGACTTGCCTCTATCGAAAAGGCTAAAAAAGAAGCATGCTGTGCGATGTTTGGATTTTGTGAATGAGCCTCCTCCCCTGCACCATCCCACCGACGACACTCCAACACCTAATTGGGCCGGAAGGGGAGGGAAAGGCCAGAAGGGGATCAAGCAAAGCCGCCCTAGTGAGTATTGCACATGAATTCATTTTCTCTCTAAAATCAATGGTTTATAAAATATAATGAATATAAGAGTACTGAAGACTTAAAAAATAACTAACGCAACATTTGGGGAGTCGCATCAAAGGCCTCACTCATCATGTATAATAATATAATGATATAATAGTTACACTGTACTTTGAGTAAATAAAGTATCAGTGCATACTTGGGGCGAAGCAATACGAAACCATGCACGAAGACGCTGATATATGCGTGGCACCAAATGGACGCCAGACTTAACATTTCGGTGAACATCGATCACCCCTTGCACTAATACTTTTTTTTTTTTTTTTAAACCTATAGTACAATGTACGTATCTGATGCACAAAAGCCATTTTTGAGGAGTGACTTTCTGCACATAAAACGAGCATCTCCATAAAGAATCAAAATATATAAAGATTACACCATCAATCTTATGCAAAAAAAAAATATATATATATATATCTTTACATAACTAACCTGGAGAAGGTGTGAATGTGTGAAGAAGAGGTCAGGCTATCAAGGGATTAGTTTTGGAGTGGGAGAGAATGTATAGGTCCAGAAGGGGGACAATTGAATGTCAGACAATTTAGTACCTATACATGTGTACATGCATAATGACCTGTACTTATACTAATACTGTGCCTATAGCTGTACTGATAAAGTTGAAAAATTCGGTTGGATCGTTGTAACATGAAAATCTCTCTCTCACACACTCACACAGTTCCCAGTCATTACCTGCCACCCCTTCTCCCACTCCGCTCTCCTTATAGTATCTCTAACAATACGTACTTTGTGTATTGTTTTCATATCAAAATAGCGTTCTGGGAAAACGAAGTATGATGTACTTTGATATGTAATGATATAGACAGCTGAAGAATAGCCGGTATCTGAGTAAAATATTATATGTAAAAAACAAAGGCAAAAATGTCTGTACTGTGAAGTGAAACATAATACGGAGTGAGTATCTGAACCCGAGAGAGAGAGAGAGAGAGAGAGAGAGAGAGAGAGAGAGAGGGGAGGATAAAGACTAGGTGTGAGGGGATAATCGGATCAGAGGGTGAGGTGGATCTGTATGAGAGACGGAAGAGGTAATAACGAAAAAAGAAGAGCAATGAGTAAATGGAATACGAGTAAAATACTAAAACATGCCAGGAAGGAAAGGGCATGTATCAACATACCGATTTTTTTTTTTTTTTTTTTTGGGGGGGAGGGAATGTGGGTGGACAGTAAGGGCAATGGTGAAATAGTAGGAACTGCATATATGCGAGAATGATAAAGTAGATTTTTTTTAAATTCAGAAGAATTGCTGAGTGTTTATTACGAAAGTATATAAAAAGAGATAGAAAGGTAAAATGGATGGAAAGATAGGAGAGAGAGAGAGAGAGAGAGAGAGGCGGGTAGGACTCAAAGGAAAGGAAAGCAAGCAGCAACGGACTCAGACAGGCTGCAAACAGGAAAGACAGACTCTAAACACTGGAGGATACAAATAATAATAACGATGGTATTCATAATGGTGATGGAAACAATAATAATAATAGTTGTAATAATATCAGAACAAGTTACAGGGAAAAAGCTGGGAACATTGATGAAAAGAATAATAGAAAATGGTAGAAATAGACAAAATAACCAAGAAAAAACAATGGTAATACAAGTAATGAAAACTGATGATAATAATA